>NC_140173.1:70194394-70209394 GCF_963971535.1 Notolepis coatsorum
GAGGCCGGCGGATGCCTGTTTCACGTTCCTTTCGTGGCGTCCATTTACATTTGCATTTACATTTTACATTTGACATTTTGTCATTTAGCTGAACGCTTTTATGCAAAGCGACTTACAAGTTCTGTACGACAAGTCACCAGGAACAGCTGAGTAACAATGTTCATCAAACAGTGTTGAAACGTGGGTGCTGCAGTGTTGAGTGCATAGATTCAAGATTCAAGATGCAAGAGTTTATTCATCACATACTGTACATACCAGGGCATACAGTGAAATGCGGTTGGCCATGCCCGCTACGATTGTGCAATAAAACAATAGTAATAGTAATAGTAATAAAAAGATAACTAGAATAGACATGGTAAATAGACATGTTAACAAATCGCTTAAAGGGGAACTATCTTATAAATGGCCTTTTTGAGTGTTTAGCATTGTTTCCTAGCTATGTGAACTTATATTAATATGATCTATGTCTCAAAATTCTCATAGTGGCGCATTCTTCCAATTCTCCTCTCACAATATTCACCCTCACTGAACTGAGTCATTTGAAAATGTGCGCGATATGTGATGTCAGAGAGACACTGCTGCATGTTAATGTTCAGGCGAACCAGAACCATTACCATTGTGGCGGCACCCCAGGCCACATCAGCTCAAAACAGCTCGAGATCTTGAGGTAGAAAAATGCTGTTTTTGAGGACTTGATTAGAAATACAAAACAATGAATAAAAAAAAATATATATATATTACAGAGGTGTTCCATAGACTCACAGGAATTGTGTAAAAGTGCCCAAATAGTGAAAGAAATAGTAAAATAGGCACTGGATCCTATGTACATTCCTATACAATGTGCAGTTTTTCTTTTATGTCCCTTGCTGTTACTAACTATACTATACAACAATCACAACAAGTTCTTTTCTTAAAAAGCGTCAGTTTCCTTCCTTTAAATTGACCTTTTCTTGTGTGTTTAAAGTGATAGTAGTAGAGACTCACATATCACATATCATTCACATATTAGTATAGTAGGTAGTAATAGAGGCAAGGACAATTAATTAGTGGAAGAGTGCATGATAGTAGAAGACAGTAAGAAGGTTAGTGTTTTTGTTTATTTATAAAAAAAAATTAAATTGTATATACTGATTGAGGAAGTGGGTTTTTAGTCGACGGCAAACGATTGGTGGGGTTTCAGCTGTCTTGAACTGTGGGGGTAAGTTCAGTCCACTGTGGTGGAGCGAGGACCGAGACGAGGCGGCTTCTCTGCAGTTTCTGGTGGACGACGGATAAAGAGATTGTACTTCTGGCTCCTGCTGTTGCCAGAATTCTAATTTAGAATCTTACCACTCTTTAGACGCTTTCAGTGGGATTGCGTTGGGAACAGTTTGGGCTCCCTGTGAGATTATATTATTAGATCATTGTGAATACACAGTTGTTCTTAATTGACCTGCCTGGTTAAACAAAGGTTAAATAGATTAGATTAGATTAGATTAGATTAGATTAGATTAGATTCAAATGTATTGTCATCATACAGCACAAGCACAGTCAAACAAAAAGAAGTTTGACGTCCAACCAGAGTGCAAATGTAACAGTAAAGTGCAACAGTAATATACAATGTACAGGTGATTAAACTGGGTATAAAATATATGTATGTACAGAGTTGTAGTATTAATATGTGCAGTGATACAGGTATAAAGACACTATGGTAGTAAGTCATACTGGCCAGCAGCGTAACTAGTAAGAGTAGGTAAGGGATATTACGTACAGATATAAATATACAGATATCTACATATCTACAGATATGTAAAAGGATTATATGGGTTAATTGATATTAGCAAAAAGCGCAACAGGAAATAAACCTGGGTCCATTTAGAATGTTTACACTCTCGAGTTAAAACCTTCTATAGATTCTTTGCACAGGATGTTTGGAATTCACGTTGTTTGCCTCCATGTTGGAGGAGACAGGGTTTTTGTTCATTACCGGATAGTGTAAACAAAGCCACAGTGGAACAGTATTATTGGGCTTTTCCTACATTTGACTCTACTTCTGCACAGAAAGTAGGCTACATTTTGTACACCATATTTTATCTATTTTATCTATGTATTACTAAAAGATGTGCACTACATCTCCAAACATGCACAAATTATGTTTCTGGCAATAAAAAACAAATTACCAAGCAACATTCAAAAAATGTTCACGGCTAGAGAGAGTGTTTATAATTTTAGAGGGACATTAGCTTTAAAGCAACCTACGGTACATACAACTCTCTTGCAGTTTGTGGGGTATCACTCTGTGGAATGGTCTGGATGCGAATATAAAATTAAGCAAAAATATCGATACATTTAAAGGTAGCTATAAACAAGCACCTATGGACACATATAAGAGAGAGGAGCTTGAGCAGTAATGTAACCCTATTATTTTTTCTCATTTGGATATTTGGATATATAAAAAACTTTTATTTTATTTTTTATTATTTGTTATATTATTTTTATTTTTATTAAATTATAATGTCAAATATTGTAAGGAAGGGGCAGGGCTTGATACGTTGTTTTACTTCCCCCTGTTCCTTCTCGAACACTTATTGTATGGAAATAGTCTTTGACTATTTACCTTTTTGTTTTTTAAACTTGTTTTATGTTTCTATGTTCGAGACAAATAAAAATCAAATCAAATCAAATCAAATACAATTTTAGCATTTCTGCATTTTGTTTGCATTTTGTATAGTGTTTGGTCTTTATAAATATTTTTTTTTTACTGTATGATGAAGCACAATCTCAGGGGGCTCATACAGAAGCAAGCATTTCACTGTAATGTATATACATGTAGCTTTATACATGACAAACAAAACAACACTTGAAACGTGAAACTTGAAATCCTCTACAGGCCAGTAAGCCACTGTGACTCAGGGTCTCGAGGGTCTAATCTCACATCATGAGACGGTGCATCTGCACGGGTCACGCCTCCCCCCCAGCAGACTGAGCAGATGTGAGGGAGGGGAACAGCTGGTCCCGGGGAGCCCCGGCCTCCTGTTGTGGGAGGAGCAGGAGCCAGAGATAGTTTAGCCGCAGAAAACACTGGTCAATGATGATCGCTGGATCGTGTTTGAATGACTCTTTATGATCTGTGGGTGTTGACATACCATACCGTAGGTCACTGACCTTATCCAAGTCGCCTGATGCCATTATAGGAACTATATGTGTGTGTAGCTACTGTATGTGTGTGTGTGTACTGCTGGTTGATTAAATGCTTTAGTATGGGCTATAGAATAGCACATCTAACACACGCGCACACACAGCTCCTTGATGACATCAAATGACTGGTATGAAAGGTCAGTGACCTACATCACCCCCCACATCAACAACACACATTAAACTGCTTTCCATGTAATAGAAAAGGAGATTTATAGTCATTATGCAGTAAGTGGATTTACACCTAGTCTTCGGGGACCAGGGTCATCTCCCACAACAACAACCTGACTTGACTGATATACGGTAGTCCTGGGTGTGTGTGTAGGTGCGTGCGTGTGTGTGTGTGTTTGCCCTTGTAAGGTGACGATAGATGCTGAGTGTGTTGGTGAGTTATAACGCGTCATAGCGTCCGTCACAGCGAATTAGCCCGGAGCTCCTCCCCCTTCCTTTAAGAGCAGTTAAGGACAGCTTGTCATGATGAATGGCCCACCCCCACCCTCACCCCACCCCCCACCCCTCACTGCTGAATTTCCTTTATAGACCTGTTCGCTATATACAAACATACCGCGTTCGAGCCAATCAGCAATACCAACTGAGTCACGTGACTAAGTTACCCCATACCTGCGCGAGCTGCTTCGCTAAAAGAATACGACAGGGCTCTATGGAGGATATCTATCCATATCTGTCTGTACATACCTGCATATAATCCTTGTTACATATCTGTAGATACTATCTATATCTGTACATATCCCTTACCTACTCTTACTAGTTACGCTGCTGGCCAGTATGTCTTACTACCATCGTGTCTTTATACCTGTATCACTGTACATATTAATACTACAACTATTAGCACTATTACTCAGTAGTACTCATTTATATATTTTATATCCAGTTTAATCACCTGTACATTGTATATTACCATTGCACTTTACTGCTACATTTGCACTCTGGTTGGATGCCAAACTTCTTTTGGTCATACTGTAGTTGTGCTGTATAATGGCAACACATTTAAATCTAATCTAATCTAATCTAATCTAATCTAATCTAATCTAATCTAATCTAATCTAATCTAATCTAATCTAATCTAATCTAATCTAATCTAATCTAATCTAATTGTATCTAATCTAATTGTATCTAATATAATTTCTACCTCAGGGACAACAATGTTTTTATCTTTTTAAGCCCTTTATTACTTTATTAAACTAACCGTGTATTTCAAATCTCAAATATCAAAAAATCTTTCCTTCTGTTCTTAAAGGAAAACTCCAACATTTTGGGAAATTAGCTTATTTAACATCTTCCCTGGAGTTAGACAAGAAGATACATACCTTTTTTGTCTATCTGCATGCATTAGGCTTAGGGAACGCCCGCACCGTTAGCGTAGCTTAGCTTCATCACTGGAAGTGGGTCAGACTTTTACCCTGAAGTTCCCTACAGTCCCCTACAGTCACGAAATACACTCCAAATACAACTCCAAAACGTTCCTGTAAACATGTTGTGACATGTGTATTTACCACATGGAGAAATAAAAAAAAATTACTCGACATTTACGTTTTCTAAGCGAATATACTCTGAACTATTTTTTGCCGAACCACTCCTCTCTGGGCTCAGTGATTTCACGCAACGCAGTCCTACTTTCTAATGTGACGCCAGTGTTTGTTTACATTTTCATTTCATTCAAAGGATCCGAACCGATTGAAGTTTATGGATACCATGACTGTGGTGAGTTTTAAGGGGCTAGCGTTACACAATAAATGAGCTATAATAATACCACGAGTGTGGATTCACTCGCCCAAACCCTGTAGCCGTGCATCGCAGTCAGGAAAGGGGCTAACTAGTCAAGTCAATTCAAGTCAGTTTTATTTATATGGCACGTTTACAAATGACTAACAGCCAAACCAAAGTGCTTCACAACATGGTAAAAACACATACAATGCAATAAAAATACACTAGAATTACAAAAAAAGGTAGACGACAGTACATATAGGAAAGCAAGGGCAAAGTGCAATAAAAGAGAAGAACATTTGATAAAAAGTGCAGAGTGACAGCGGACGTCATGTATAGATGCTGGGCTAGCTCTGGTCAAAGGCCAGGGAGAAGAGGTGTGTTTTGAGCAAGGATTTAAAAACCTCTAGGCTCTGGGCAGATCTTATGTGGGGAGGCTGTTCCAGAGTCGGGGGGCAGCAGCAGCAAAGGCTCTATCTCCCCTGGTTTTTAGCCTGGTCCTAGGCACCTCCAGCAGCAGTAACTAGGTCGATAGTCCAGCAACGTTATGTCCTATTCATCCATCTCACAATATTCGCGAACGTTAGACAGATGGAATACAGTCTTCCATCTAAAAACATAAATTAAAACTTACCACAGTCATTTATTTTATTTACATTTATCGTGCCAGTTTACTACATTTAATGCAGGTCGATATCAACCAACACGCTGAGCAGCCTCTTGTGTGACACCGGTGCGCGGCGCCTCTGTGGAGTCTGGTCTGCTCACGCCCGACTCTGTGGCGGCCTTAAGATGTCATGCTAAGATGTGTACTGTACGTACTGTACATACTACTATAGGGCAGTGCATACAGTATCTACTATCTCCTAATGAAACAAGTAATTCAAATAATATAAGCCTACTTTTCATTCATTACGCAGGTAGACTATACAGTATGTGAGCGCGTGTGCGCGTGTGTGTGTGTGCGCGCTGCGGCCGGTGGCCAGGAGCGCGCAACGGAATATTAATACAGTCTATTCCACTATATCTATAGTGTGCTACTGTGCTGTATGGTGACAATACATTTGAATCTGATCTAATTTAGCATCTAATCCGTTGCAAAACACTTCAGCGCTACCTGTTGAATACAGGGATCAGCTCATGCAACGCGGCCCCTTTTTTGGAAGACATTTACATAATTACAATAGGCTACTAATTATTAATTGTGTGTGTGTACTTTATGAGTGTGTGTGTGTGTGTGTGTGTGTGTGTGCATGTGTGTGTGTACTTTATGTGTGTGTACTTTATGTGTGTGTGTGTGTGTGTGTGTGTGTGTGTGTGTGTGTGTGTGTGTGTGTGTGTGTGTGTGTGTGTACTGTATGTATGTATGTATGTATGTGTGTGTGTGTGTGTGTGTGTGTGTGTGTTGCGCATATTGATTTAGTTTGATAGTTATTGAGAGTTTGAACCAGTGATCGGGGACATTGATTGATTGATTGAAAACTGTATTAACAGATTGCAGAATTGGTACAGTACAGTATACAGCTCAATACATACAATTGTTAAGGGGATGCAGACCAGAGAAAGACTTTCGTCTTGTTTACATCAGGGTCCCCCATTTTCAATTCATCGTAACATATATGACATACATGACATACAGATAGACAGTACTGCTACATCTATATATTTATGACATACCAGATTTGTAAATACAGTGCTGTTTGTGATACAAAAAGAGTCCAGAAAAAAAAGTATAAACATTTGACGTAGAAACTGTACATTGGATTGGGTAGGTGGGGGGGGGGGGGGGGGGGTAGGAGTGGGGGGGAGGTTGGGTAGGAGGGGTTGGTGGGGGACACTGTACAACTGTACAAACAAAACTGTACATTGGAATATTGACAAGACCATACTTGGTAATTTACTGTACATTGGAGGGGGTTGTGTTAGGACATTTACAGGGGCCAGTTTCGAATTGCAGTCTCCCGTAGGTGTTTTTTGAGAGTGTTTTTGAAAGTGGGTAGTGATTCACATTCCTTTACAGCTTTGGGTAGGGGGTTCCACATTGATGTGGCATAATTGCGAAACGTGTTTAGTCCCTTGTTTGAGCCGAATCTGGGTTTAACATGATTTGGTGTTGTGATCGTGGTATTAACTGACCTTTGGGAAGTATTTTGACATGTACATGGGTACCTTGGTCGTGTAGTGTATCTTGTAGACCAGGCCCATTGCAAGTTGCTGTACTCTGTCGTCTACTCTAAGCCATCCTACGTTGTCAAAGTGGGCAGGGGTGAGGTGGGTTCTAGGAGTAAGGTCAAGCAGTAGTCTGACCAGTTTGTTTTGAGATGTTTGTAATTTTGGTTTTAGCGCCTTTGAGGTGCTTTGGTACCATGAGGTGCAAGCATAGTCGTAGTACCCTTGAATGAGTGCTCCTGCCAGAGTCTTCAGGATATTCTTGTTTACCAGTGAGGAGATCCGGTACAAGAATCGAGTTCGTTTGTTGACTTTTTTATTACATTGGATGCCATTTTGTCACAGGAAAGATTTGCCTCTAGGATGGAACCCAGGTAGGTAATATCTTCTTTCCTCGTGACAATATTGTCACCCACTGTAACTGAGAAGCCGTCGGTCTTGCTGAGTTTGTTATTTGAACCGAAGAGAATGGACTCTGTTTTGCCCATGTGTAATGATAGTTTGTTATCAGCGAGCCATAATATGCAGATTTTGCCTAGTTCTGAGCTGAGGGTTTTTTCAACCTGTAACTTGTTCTTGTCAGAGACCAGCAGGGCTGAGTCGTCCGCAAACAGGAACAAGTTGCAGTCACAAGCTGACGACATGTCATTTGCATAAATTAGGAACAGTAGCGGACCTAGTATGCTTCCTTGTGGAACACCACAGCTTACTGTGAGGGGGGGGGATAGGGTACCGTTTACCTCCACCATCTGCTCTTTCCCCTCCAGGTAGGATTGCATCCAGCTCACTGATAGACTATCAAAACCAATTGCTTTTAGCTTGTCAATCAGAATGGTGTGATTGACAGTGTCGAAGGCCTTTTGTAGGTCCAGCATGACCATGCCGCAGTATTTGCCCGCGTCCACCTCTTGTTTGATGTGGTCGTTTAAATAGAGAAGGCTTGTGTCAGTGGAGTGGGATGTTCTGAAGCCAGATTGGAATTCGTAGATTAGATTTTTTTCCACAAGGTATTTTTCGACCTGTTCGTATACAATTTTTTCCATGACTTTCGAGATGGAGGTAAGGATAGAAACAGGGCGGTAGTTGCCTGGGTCTAATTTACTGCCTTTTTTGTGCAGAGGGGTCACTCTCGCAATTTTGAAGTCCTTGGGGACGTGTCCCTGTTTTATGGAGAGGTTTATTGTGTGTGTGATGACTGGGGTGATGGCGGCTGCTGAGTCTCTGAGGAATTTGGAGGGGATGTTGTATTGTATGATGTAGATGAGAAAATACAAAATAAATACAAAAGAAAATAAAAATCATAACCTTGTCTTATAGCAGTGGTTCCCAAAGTGTGGGGCGCGACCCCAGAGTGGGGCGTGGAGGTACTGCAGGTGGGGCTTGAAAAAACAATAATAATAATGAGAAGAATAAGAAGAATATTCATTTAGCCTACCAAAACTGATAAACGCCATGTCAACAAACATTTACTGACTGTCATGGTGTTATTCTTTATACAGAGCACATTCAGAAGCGTTTTGCCACAAAAGGTGGCAAATTATTAGGCACATTTGTATTATTTGAATGAAAAGAAATCTCCTATACTACTGTAGGCCTACAACAAAAATTGGCACAGGATAATTTGCCAAGCTTTTGTTCATTTTCAAATAAAATATAAAACTATAATTGTGTCTTTGTGTATTGTTATGTTAATATTGTCTTGTTAGTAGTAGAGGAAATGGCATGTTTGTAGCCTAAAATGTATTCTTTTCTTTCTTTTATTCTTTTCTTTTATTTATTATTCTACATCTAGGTGGGGACCAGGTTAGGCGGGGCTAAAAAATATTACTGTCTTATAGGGACTGGTACCTTATAATTTCATGGTGCTGTAATTAACACGACAATGTTTCAATGTCCACGATGACGTCAACTAATTTACTCTCAGTAACTGTCAAACTAAATTAATGTGTGCAAAACTGTTTATGTGCAAAATAAACCTGTGTTGTTTTTTGGTAAACAGCATTGGGTTTCATTCCCGAATATTTTCCAAAGAGTTCTCTTGGAAGACTTATCTTGGAACCGATTGAGACAGAATCAATGACAAGTTGAGTCCCCAACGTGCTGGGAATATGTTTTAAGTGGCTCAAACTATCTGAGCTGAGATAATCTGCGTTCGGGAATGGCACCAGTCTGAAACGCGAACACGCGTTCCCGTCTAGGTCATTTGCATACAAAACAACGCCTCCAGAGCTCCTTATAAGGCAACTAATGATGCAGCCGTGTGAAAATGGACGCGGAAGCGTTTTGCGACCCATCGAAATTAGATTAGATGAATTCTATTGTCATCATACAGTACAGCTCAGGCACCTGCCGCAGCGCGCACACACACGCGCGCGCGCAGTACTGTATAGCCTACGCGCGTAATGAATGAATGCAGTATAGGCTTATTATTCCATTAATGACTTGTTTCATTAGGAGAGCAGCAAAGACACACTGCGCCGCCCGGTAGACCGTATAATACTGTCAACCATGCAGTCCGCTCATGGTACGCCCGACTCTGGCTGTGTACAGTACTGTACAGTACAGTATACACATATTAAGGCCGCCAGAGTCTTGTGAACACCAGTATGGCCTATGTGTCTAATGAATGAACAGTATATATTATTCTAATTACTTGTTTCATTAGGATTTAGTAGATACTATATATATGCTCTGCCCTACGTACAGTATACAGTCTGTACTAGGGATGTCCCGATCCGATCACGTGATCGGGATCGGGGCCGATCATGTGATTTTCCGAAGATCGGGATTGAAAATAAAAATAAAAAAATCTGGATTTTTTTCTTTTTCTTTTTTTAAACTTTCTTTTTTTATTCAACAAACATGACCATGTTCACGTCTTAAACTCATACTGAGGCCTTAGTTTTGGTTTTAAATTCCATATCATCATTCATTTATTTATTGTCACAGAGCAGAAGAATTTTGCCAAAACAAACGCATTTCCTTTGATTTAATTATACATCAAATGATTTATGTCAAGGATTGCAATGCCTCGCTTGAATGAAGTTAACTTTTCACCTGGATAACGTCAACATTCAGGGTGAATGTAATGTGAGAAATTGGGATGGACTTTTTTTTTTATAAAAAAAAGAATATATATATTTTTTTATTTTTATTAAAAAAAATGATCGGATCGGGAAATATCGGTATCGGTAGATACTCAAAATCACATGATCGGGATCGGATCGGGAGCAAAAAAAAATTATCGGGACGTCCCTAGTCTGTACTGTAGCATATATATAGTATCTACTAAATCCTAATGAAACAAGTAACTAGAATAATATAAGCCTATATACTGTTCATTCATTAGACACGTAGGCTATACTGGTGCACACAAGACTTATGGAATATTAATGCAGTCTATGTCCACGCGATTAGCTTTAGTTCTTATTAATTTATTTATCCACTGTCATTTCAGTGTTGGTGTATAGGCTATATAGTGTATTTCAATATCAATTTAATTGATTAATGATATATTCGAAGGAATGCAGGTTTATAGCTATATCAAACAAAGGTCTGTCCCATTCAATGGGATATATTGCATGTTGACCTGCATTCTTTCAAATGTATAATTAATCATTAAAACCGATATGTAACAAATAAGAAATACAAATTCCACAGAAGACATTAAATAATAATTATTTTCAATCATTTCACAATAATTGCATAATTGTGTTTGAATATCTGAGTAATTAAAGTAATTATACATTTGTCCAAAATAGCTGGTTCAGATATGGTTAATCCAGCTGCCCTGTGATCAGATGAATCCATATTATTTATTTTTCCGACATCAAATGCGTAATTTCTTATCGTACAAATATTTATTTTAATTATGATTAAGTAATTAATTCCAAGGAGGCCTGTAGCGTTGACATGAAGGAATCACTATGAGAACACAGTCTGTCAAGTTAATAAAATGTTAGTCAATCAATCATAAGTGTGCTCCTCAGCACTCTTAAATTCTGCTCTCAGCCACGGCCAAATCCGATCTTAGGAAAATTTGGGGAATCGCGCTACTAGCGCTAATATGTCTTAAATGGGCAGAAATCTGCCTAAGAGGAATTTCATTTTTCGTAAATCCGTTCGGGAATGAGACCCATTGTTTTTGCCTCTTTAAGTGTGTCCTTGTGATATTCTTTGTAGAATGCGTTGGGTTTCCCAAGCTGCCAATCACACGTGGCGTAGAGGAATAAGATGGAGAGACGTTGTTGTAAACTTGCCTTTAACAAAAGTAAGAGCCTTGATGTCTGCATAGTAATCAGTCTCTGTGTCTCATTGACAAGGCCGTAGTGGTTTCTCTCTGTAGTTTGTTATGTGGAGCACCAGTGCAGCGCTCACGTTAGTGTACTGTAGCTGTGCGGCTCAGCTAGCTCGTTAGTGCTGCATGACTTAATTATGGGACACTTTATGCTAATGTTGTTTCCCACTGTGAGTCACAGGCCGCTTGTTTCAAACACACACACACACACACACACACACACACACACACACACACACACACACACACACACACACACACACACACACACACACACACACACACACACACACACACACACACACACACACACACACAGAATATAAACATACATGTACACACACACACACACACACACACACACACGCACACAAACACACACACACACACACATCCTTATTAGCATTTCACAAAAGGTTTCTTTTTTCTTTTTAAGAGAGGCATTGAATGGAGTGATAAAAGAGAGGGATAGTGGGGAGGGAGAGAGAGAGTGTGTGCGTGTTTGTTTAAATGTGTGTGTGTGTGTATCTGTGCAGAGGAAAGTGAAGCTTTATATTCACTTTGCTGTAACCTTGTGTTTTATTTCTGTGAATATGGATGTTTCTGCATTTTCTTAATGAGCTTTATGTCTGTCTGTCTGTCTGTCTGTCTGTCTGTCTGTCTGTCTGTCTGTCTGTCTGTCTGTCTGTCTGTCTGTCTGTCTGTCTGTCTGTCTGTCTGTCTGTCTGTCTGTCTGTCTGTCTGTCTGTCTGTCTCTATATTCCTGACTGATCTCCCTCAATACATCTCTCTCTCTCTATCTCTCTCTCTCTCTCTCTCTCTCTCTCTCTCTCTCTCTCTCTCTCTCTCTCTCTCTCTCTCTCTCTCTCTCTCTCTCTCTCTCTCTCTCTCTCTCTCTCTCTCTCTCTCTCTCTCTCTCTCTCTCTCTCTCTCTCTCTCTCTCTCTCTCTCTCTCTCTCTCTCTCTCTCTCTCTCTCTCTCACATTCTAATCAAAATACATCTTATTGTCAATCTTCGGGGGAAGATGGCGAAATAAAATGTTAAAGAATAAAAGACTAAGGATTGAGGAAAGGAAGAGAAGTAAGAAGGAACGAAGGAGGGAAGGACAGAAGGAAGGAGGGAAGAAAGGAAGGAATGAGGAGGAAAGAAGTAGGGTTATAGGGGGCATACTGAATATTAAGGTATACTGTAATGCAGGGATCGGCAATAGGCGGCCCGCGGGCCAACATTGGCCCGCCAGCAATAATTTCTGGCCCGTCAGATTATTTTGAGAATATGATATTTATTTGACGCGCGGGAAATATTCACTCGGGACGCCAGGGTGTCTTTTATTGTGAAGCTGTATCTATCTACCGGCAGTCATCAAAAGCATGTCTGTCACTATAGCCAATTGAAATGCTAGAAATGGTCAGGTGGACTGGGAGAACCAATGGAATAGTCCCACCGGGCCCCGTGTCTATTTCCCTAACGCACTTTCACTTCCGCGTTCGAGATGCGACTCTCGAGCGAGTTGAAGAAAACAAAACAAACATCTTTGGATAGCAACGGGGAAATATAACGCTTCTTTTAATAAACAGGAGCCATACTTAAAATACGGGTTTATCGCAACAGGTCTGTGATTCTTGCGTGCCGAGCCGACGTCCTCTCTGCATAATATGTGGCGACAACAACAACAACAACAACAACGAGGCAAGTTGGCAGATAAAGTAGCTGCATTCAACGCCAATCTGGAATTGGAGGGTGGTGAGTGGATATGACATGTTTCAAACATTAGCAGGGATTTTGGAGGACTTAACAACAAACAAGGAGGTATGGTGAGTCGTGTTTTCATGCATTCTGATCTGTTCATCACCCGCCGGCGCCGCGGTGATCAGCAACAGCTGAGAGCTGTTCATGAATGAATGGATGAGTGAGAACTTTGTTTGGCGGATTGAGGATTGCAGTGCAGTGCGGCGCAGTACACACGGTTGTTGGGGGGATGCAGACCAGAGAAAAACGTTTGTCTTTTTTCAATATCATTATATTAAATTAGCCATTGTTTTTGATCCTGGCCCGCCAAGCAACGGCTTGGGGAAAATCTGGCCCGCGGCCAAACCTAATTGCCGACCCCTGCTGTAATGGATCCATGCAGGCACGTGCACACATAGCCCAAGGGGTGCTCGAGCACCTGCCCTTTTTTAAAGTGCCCTTTAAAAAGAATAAGTATTTATTTACCGTTGCGCATATAGATTGCCCTTCCAACTGAAAAATGTTAGGATAGAATCAAAATATTAGGTAAAGAGAGAGATGCCCCGTATTCCATTGCAGTTTGCATGGCCTTCTCAGCGTGCCTCTCCGCGGACCCGTGGGTGGTGATGATGATGATGATGATGATGATAGAAACTGCTGTGGCCCATACAGTTGAATGCTGGTATTACACTCACTGAGGGACACGAATAAATCTAGTCCGATGGGATTTGGGAATCTCAAATACAAATCGGGATTGGAATAAAAAAGGCATTTATATTAAACAATACAGAATATATAGCACTTCTTGGGGTCTGTAGCCGTAAGCACTTATTCCCTCCCCCCTGAACATTAATGGAGATGTATGGGCCTTTTAAGTCAGTGATAAAAGTGTCTTTCAAGGATAAGTGAGCTCCTGCACTGATTAATATAGGTCAATATTCAATATTTGATCACCAAAACCCCCCAAAAAGCATAAAAAGGGGGCCCCCCCGCCCAAAAAGGGCCCCAAAAATCTGGCTTGCGTGCTTCGCGCACTTGGTTCTAACACACAGAGGTATATAGTGCCCTTTTTTTTCAGCCTTTGAGCACCTGCCCCTCTAAAGTCCTGTGCACGTCCCTGGATCCATGGCATATATTGATGTCAACAACACATCGATTCTTAAGTTCATCTTAAAATTGTTCCTTAATATTTAACATTTAAGATTTTGGGATAGAAATTGGATTGAAATATACCCTCTTCGAATGAAAAAGGACCATGGCAAGAAAGAACATACATTCTAAAAGATGCCATATCACCCTGGAATATAAACTGAAAAAACAAATACTGTACTTTAAAAAATCGTTATGTCATCAAAAATACAGTAAGAAAACGACCGTGATGTCATATCTGTGTCGATATGGCCCCCCAGCCCTGGGAGGAGAGGGGGTTACTGTAGGGAGGAAGGCAGCAGCGTGGTAAGGAGGAGCGGAAGTCTTCATACAGGCCTGGGGATCCCTGCCACAGCCAGAGTCACAGAGCAGGAAGCAGCCCCTGTGGAGGCAGAGCAGCAGGTGACCCAACCGTGACCTTTGGAGCTATGGAGACCACGGGAGGAGAGAGAGAGAGAGAGAGAGAGAGAGAGAGAGAGAGAGAGAGAGAGAGAGAGAGAGAGAGAGAGAGGGTGAAAGAGAGAGAGAGAGAGACAGCATGTTTGTGTATGTGTGTATACTGTATGTGGCAGCAAATTAGACCCAGGCAACTACCGCCCTGTTTCTATCCTTACCTCCATCTCGAAAGTCATGGAACAAATAGTATACGAACAGGTCGAAAAGTAAAAAGTTGACATGGCGTTTATCAGTTTTGGTAGGCTTCTTCTTATTCTTCTCATTATTATTATTGTTTTTTCAAGCCCCACCTGCAGTACCT
>NC_140173.1:70214394-70216894 GCF_963971535.1 Notolepis coatsorum
GACTGACAGTAGGGCAGCATGTGGTAGTCTACACCCTCCCCAGGCCGGCAGTAGGGCAGCATGTGGTAGTCTACACCCTCCCCAGACTGACGGTAGGGCAGTATGTGGTAGTCTACACCCTCCCCAGACCGACAGTAGGGAAGTATGTGGTAGTCTACACCCTCCCCAGACTGACAGTAGGGCAGCATGTGGTAGTCTACACCCTCCCCAGACCGACCGTAGGGCAGCATGTGGTAGTCTACACCCTCCCCAGACCGACAGTAGGGCAGTATGTGGTAGTCTACACCCTCCCCAGACTGACAGTAGGACAGCATGTGGTAGTCTACACCCTCCCCAGACTGACAGTAGGACAGCATGTGGTAGTCTACACCCTCCCCAGACCCACAGTAGGGCAGCATGTGGTAGTCTGCACCCTCCCCACGCCGACAGTAGGGCAGCATGTGGTGTGGTAGTCTACACCTTCCCCACACCGACAGTAGGGAAGCATGTGGTAGTCTACACCCTCCCCAGACTGACAGTAGGCAAGCATGTGGTAGTCTATACCCTCCCAGACCGACAGTAGGGCAATGCGCACAACGGCCAGGAAGGGAATTGGCATAACGATTAAATTGGGGGATGGGAGGAAAAGAGAGAAAGGCAAACAGAAAAAAAGTGTTCCTTATTGGCCCCCGTCCAGTGTTGGAGCTGCACCGCGCTCAGACCCCGTACCGCTCAACGACCGCACAGACCGCGAGGAGCATGCACTGCGCGTGTTACATGCATGAACACACATGTACACATGTGTGTCGCTCACCTGAACTCACACATGCAAACACAGAATCCCACATATACTGTGTAATGATTAGTCAGTGTGTGTGTGTGTGTGTGTGTGCATGCACGTGTGTGTGTGTGTGTGTGTGTGTGTGTGTGTGTGTGTGTGCGTGTGTGTGCATATGGGTCCATATGTACAGTGTGCTTTTAGTGTACTAATTGTAGCAGGGTGGATTATCCCTGCTTCGTGGGAACTGTGGTGCACGGTCACTAGGTAGCGAGACACAGTAGAACTCTGGCTAGCTGCACCTCCGGCTTTGGGGTCCGGAGCGTCAACTGGAGGCTGGCAGTGGGGTGTATGAGGCCCAGGATTTACAAACCTAGTCCGGTACTCTGGTCTTCCTCCCTCTCTCTTGGGCAGTCAGCAGTACTCCCCAACACGCCCTCACTCTCCCCAATTGTCCCCTTAGCACCCCCCCACACCTAATGACCGAATGGTAAATAAATAACTTGGTTCCCCACGCAAGCAGTACCCTCCCTCATTAACACCAGAAACCTTACAATGGGAAAAGGGAAGGTTGAATAGGAAGGGGTTAATAATAGATATATTACCTGCATCAAAGGGTTAGAATTAGACTCAATAAAAGACACACACACCGTGCTCCCGTTCAGTCTGAGTGTTATTATACCATGGGCCTAGTTACAACATAGCTACGTCTGGTGATTATTGCACCATGGGTATCATCACACAATGCTTACAGTCTGGTAATTATATAATTACACCTAGGCACCAAGTGCTCTCACAGTACCCGGACTAAGTGCTGTCCACTGTACACAGACTAAGTGCTGCCCAAGTCTGGGCTAGACACAGTATCCACCTTCCCTAAGGGTTTACATATACTGCTCCAGGTCGGTAATATGGGGAAGGAAGGGGGAACATAGGGGAGGAAATAGAAGGGTTCACCGAATGGGAAATATTAGGAAACACACATATTATCACGCTCAAAGGAAAGGAACGAAAACAAAAGAGTGGGCCCACAAAATACCAGTAAAGTCCTATCTTAATGCCGGCATATATTGTTTGGGGTACCCCTATGGAATGGTAGTAGCAACGTTACTTTCGCCCGCAGGCTGCACCACACTGTGTACTGTATAATAACTCGGGAGCATCAATGCTCATTTGTACTCATCCGAAATGGCCGCCTCGCCACGCCACTGTTGTCCGGGAGGCAAGATGGCGTTGAACGCTCTCGGCGAGGATGTTAGCAGGCGGAGCTGGGCAGAGAGGCAGCGCCGGCTGAGAGCGTGTGCTGAGCGATGACGACCCCTGCTGGACGGGACGAACTCCCGTAAGCTGCAGGCAGCCGGGTGCAGGTCTGATTGAAGTCAGCCAGAGCAGACTGATTGCAGGCAGCCGGGTGCAGATCTGGTTGAAGTCAGCCGGAGCAGACCGGTTGTTGGCCCACGCTCGTCTCGGGGCTCGCACTCTATACCGCACACAGTAGCTACTATAACTCGATTGTTAAGGACTTGGATACTCGGTTAGCCGCACGTTACTTATACCACACACAGTAACTATTATAACCCGATTGTTAGTGCCTGGCTCTGCACTAATTGTTCACACACTATCGCTGGTACTGCTAGGATATCGTGTCCACTAGCAAGTACCTCCTATCACCCGTTGCTATCTCACGGGGCCCTCTGGCATAACTTCTGCAACAGGGCTCTCCAGAGCCCCCGTCCGTTGCGA
>NC_140173.1:70219394-70254394 GCF_963971535.1 Notolepis coatsorum
CCAAACCTTGTGTGGTCACAGAGGAGGGACGGGGAACTTAAAGCCTTGTGTGGTCGCAGAGGAGGGACGGGGAACTTAAAGCCTTGTGTGGTCACAGAGAGGAGGGACAGGGAACTTAAGGCCTTGTGTGGTCACAGAGAGGAGGGACGGGGAACTTAAAGCCTTGTGTGGTCGCAGAGGAGGGACGGGGAACTTAAGGCCTTGTGTGGTCGCAGAGGAGGGACGGGGAACTTAAGGCCTTGTGTGGTCGCAGGGGAGGGACAGGGAACTTAAGGCCTTGTGTGGTCGCAGGGGAGGGACGGGGAACTTAAGGCCTTGTGTGGTCGCAGAGGAGGGCCGGGGAACTTAAGGCCTTGTGTGGTCGCAGAGAGGAGGGACGGGGAACTTAAAGCCTTGTGTGGTCACAGAGAGGAGGGACGGGGAACTTAAGGCCTTGTGTGGTCGCAGAGGAGGGACGGGGAACTTAAAGCCTTGTGTGGTCGCAGAGGAGGGACGGGGAACTTAAGGCCTTGTGTGGTCGCAGAGGAGGGACAGGGAACTTAAGGCCTTGTGTGGTCGCAGAGGAGGGACGGGGAACTTAAAGCCTTGTGTGGTCGCAGAGGAGGGACGGGGAACTTAAGGCCTTGTGTGGTCGCAGAGGAGGGACGGGGAACTTAAAGCCTTGTGTGGTCGCAGAGAGGAGGGACGGGGAACTTAAGGCCTTGTGTGGTCGCAGAGGAGGGACAGGGAACTTAAGGCCTTGTGTGGTCACAGAGGAGGGACGGGGAACTTAAGGCCTTGTGTGGTCGCAGAGGAGGGCCGGGGAACTTAAGGCCTTGTGTGGTCGCAGAGAGGAGGGACGGGGAACTTAAAGCCTTGTGTGGTCGCAGAGGAGGGACAGGGAACTTAAGGCCTTGTGTGGTCACAGAGGAGGGACGGGGAACTTAAAGCCTTGTGTGGTCACAGAGAGGAGGGACGGGGAACTTAAGGCCTTGTGTGGTCGCAGAGGAGGGATGGGGAACTTAAAGGTGCTATGTGTTCAAGGTGTAGGTTTGACTTCAACATTGGGGGGGGGGGACACTTTAAGCGTTTTTTTTTGGGTCTCCCCCCTTGTCAAACACTGCATTTCCTGCATTCTTTATGCACCAATCTGTGCATTATCCGCATCAATTTATGGTCTTTATTTATGTGAAGGAAAATACAACATTCAGGTACCCGCTGACACAAATATAATGGAATATAATGCAGTATGGCTCTCAGGCATTCTGTATTGCTTTCAAATATGTATTCTATTTATTCTATAGTTACAGGTAAGAAGGATATATAAATGTTTTCTTACCTCTTTGGGGGGGGGGGGGGGTTGTCTTTCATATTAGCTATATTTATTTGAGACAGACAAATTGACTTCTTCTCAATATTGAGGGGGACATGTATGTGTGCAATATCTAATCATTTAGAATGAGGACCATGTACACTTAATCCCATACAAACAATGTGAAATAAAAAACAAAGAAAAAGAGGAATTATATTTTTAGACTCGCCCATTAAATGACATGCTTTGAAGCGCAATTTCGTCCTTAGTTAACTCTCACTATCTCAGTAAAACTACACCATCCACACCAAGGGCTTGGGCTCAAATCAGTTTCAATTGAACCAATTCAAGAAATGGATTTAAAAAGGGCGGCTGGGTGGCGTAGCGGACATTGCGCTCGTCACCAACGCATGAGACACGGGTATCGAATCCGGCTGTCGGCGTTGCCTCCGGCTTGGGCCGGCCGTCATACTAACTCAATTGGCAGAGTTAGCGGGTGCGAAGTCAATGGGTGGTAATCTGGACGTTGTAAACAGCGACTCCTACTGGTCGGTTGGGGCGCCTGCACAGCAGAGACAGGAAAATGGCGGGGGCAGTGTGAGCCTCCTACACGTTACTCCTCGCCAAATGAGAGTCCGCGTTGGCAGGTGAAAAGATTCGAGAGTCTGACCAATCAAGCACATCAGACAAAGAACCATAGAACCATGTTCTCAGACTTTATTATCTAAGTTAAGAGTGTTGTGTTCATTCATAGTTAAAGACAGAGGTTGAGTACTTTATTATCTAAAGATGGTAAGTTAGAGTGTTATGTTCAATCATAGTTAAAGATAGTAGAGGTTGAGTACTTTATTATCTAAAGATGGTAAGTTAGAGTGTTGTGTTCATTTATAGTTAAAGACAGTATGGGTTGAGTACTTTATTATCTAAAGATGGTACGTTAGAGTGCTGTGTTCACTCATAGTTAAAGAGGTAGAGGTTGAGTACTTTAATATTTAAAGATGGTGAGTTAGAGTGTTGTGTTCACTCATAGTTAAAGACAGTAGATGTTGAGTACTGTATTGTCTAAAGATGGTAAGTTAGAGTGTTGTGTTCACTCATAGTTAAAGACAGTTGTGGAATAATATAATGATTCCCCAACTCTCTCATGTAAAGACATTCCCTCCCCTTTGTCCCCTATCCTGTGTCCCCCCACCCATTTGACATATCAAATGGGACCACCTCCCCCCCCCCCCCTTTTAACTATATAAGGCGCCTCCCGACAGCATTCCTGGGCCCTCATGCATCAACGTGTTCTACGCACAGATCTGTGCGTAACCCGTGCGTACGATCATTTCTAAGCAAAGAGTGGGATTCATCAATTTCGATTTGAACTTGACTTCGTGCGTACATCTACGCACATTTCAGACCTGGCGTACCTAGCTCCCAGTGGTAGAATATATTATTACAACAAGGAAATGAGCTTCTGTGCATAATAACACTGGATGTTCTGTATGAACCGTAGTTCATTATAGTTCATTGTAAGATAGCAACAGTAGTGTAATTATGGTCAAAACCCTATAAATAGCATTTGGAATAATAGATCTTTCATGCAGCATGGTTTATATAGCGTTATCTTATCGGAATATACGGGGTGTAGGCTACTGACTGACTGCGCTCCGCGTAGCTTGATTGATTGATTGATTGAAAAGTTTATTAACAGATTGCAGAATGGGTACAGTACAGTACAGCTCAGTACATACAATTGTTAATTGGGGATGCAGACCAACTTTCGTCTTGTTTACATCAGGGTCCCCCATTTTCAATTCATCATAAATCATAAAGCTCAACTCGTTATTATTCTGCGCAGACCGCAGAAACACGGGAACGTTTTGATTATATTTAAAAGGCTTTACGTTAAACGAAACAAGTGGAACTTCGAAGCTGTAAGCAGAATACAAGTCATATTAATATAGTGTTCTTCCCCCTTTTTACTGTACAAGAAAGAATAGAAAACGCATTGCAATGACACCATGCAGATAGTGGACAGACTATATGATGGGATTCAAGTTCATGTATTGAAAGGCAGGATACATCATACATGCAGTGAGATTCATTGTTCTTGTACATGCTCTCGTATTATATTGTTTATATAGGCTACCCAATACTGACATCAAAATAGATTGTAGTATGCCTCTAGAAATCATATGCAGCAGGTAGAAAATTGACGGGAGATCCATCGCGATTTGGAATAGAATTGAGGAGAACTTTAATCCGTGGGTATTAATCAAACAACACGGGAAAAGGCAGTCATATTCCAGCGCGGTCTTTATTAGCCGACAACAAAATAGATGCCTCTAAAAATCATATAGCCAATCGAACACAACTAATAAAGGCATTCATACAGCACGGTTATAATGAACCAACGCCAAACAGTGGTCAACGAACGGTCTTTATTAGTATTTTGAGCTGTCCAGGCAGAATTGCAGCAATGGTTTTAGGGAGCCGTTGATATCTGACATCACCGTTTACAAGTCCGCCTTTTATTTATCCCATAAATCATAATACGCGATAGTGTCTTCTTGGTTCGACAGCAGTGAATTCTCCGTGGAGTTTCTCGGAGTTCCGCTCGGGTCAGTCCATTATTTCACATCCCATGGGGGGTGTTTCCTCATTTTCATGACCATATATGGATAATCATGCACGAGCATTGACGGTAGAACAAAGTGGTATTCATCAACACGGAGGACCATAGAGCCTGCGTACGCACGTGTGATGAATGCCGACTTCCCTGTGCGTACGCTAGTTCTACATTCCGTGCTTACGTGTGGAAGTAGGTCAAGTTCAAAGTCCACGTTGATGCATGAGGGCCCTGGTCTCTACCTGGGTCATTCAGCTGATCACCTGGGGTGAGCCCCTCAGCCATTCTTTCTAATACTATGTGTATAATTCTATCTGTCTAGTTAATAAACCTTGTTATTAACTGAACCTCGGTTGACTGAGAACATTCTTCAGGATATCCACAATATCCCACACAGGAAAGGTTGAGTAATTTATTATCTAAAGATGGTCAATTAGAGTGTCGTGTTCATTCATTGTTAAATACAGTAGAGGTTGAGTACAGTAGACAATAGAGTGCTTTCTGGTGATATATCACATTCACGCTCCCAAGTGATTTGGATTGATTTCACAACTCCAAATACACGGGCAGGGCAGTCCACCAAAAAAATTAAAACATCACATGATTCTTCGGTGCAAAGGGTTCAATTGACAACCTGGCCTGAATCAGAACCGATGTCCCGCCACGAGTGAATGAACAGCCATATCTCGTTTGAACTGATCGGATTACGAGCCACTCCGCTCGCCGCCGGCCTCGTTGAGACATCATCATCACCATCATGGCTCTGTACTGTAATACTGCGCCACAGCCCAGACACGCCTTGTTACAGCGTCCGGTACTTGTGTAGTTAGAACCCCGCTTGGTCTCGGGCTGACGCGGGCGTCATGCCAAACCATCACTTTGATAATGCGTTGGCTCGACGCAGAAACTCCACGGCCTTCCCAGAGTGCCTCAGTGCGCTGAACCCCCTCCACCACCCCCCCGCATGCGCGCTAAAACCCCTATGTATGACAATCACTCAATTCCGAAAAGGGGGAACTTTGGCAGGACGCAAGCCTCTGGCTGTGTACGGCTGGACGGCGCTACCTGGGGTTGAATTACTGGTTGACAAGGATTCATTTAATTACAACGCGATTGATTGTGTCTGGCACGGCGGTCCGGGAGCATAGTGTAACTCTGCCCAACGTGCACTAAAGTTAAATTAAAACATATGCTCAAATTGATTGAGAGTCTGTGTTTGTTTGTGTGTGTGTGTGTGTGTGTGTGTTGAAAGGGTTATCCTGATGACTCGGAGGGGGGGGGGGGGGTTGTTGTGAGTTTGATTCCGTCTCTCCACACGCGTCGCAAGTTGCCTCCTCTTTCCGTCTTTGCCCGGTGTTTCCGGTCAGCTTCTGCGTCTGCCGGCTACGTGGGACGCGGCAGGTCTGCGGCTCAGCTCAGTGTGTTCCGCGTTTAGGTTCCGACCATATTATCGCCTATGTATACAATAGGGCTGACCCCTATTAGTCGATTAGTCGACTAATCGGTCGAAAGGAGCCATAGTCGACTAGCCAACCTCTTAGGCGAATACAAAAAAAAAGAAAAAATATTTATAATTTTCTTTTAATTATTTTTTTTATCATTCTTTCCAAAAGAAAAGAGGCCTAGAAGCATGGCTAACGCTAATGGCACGCATACCAGAGGCTAACTGCCTACGAAAAAAGGGACAGAGGCACTGAAAGAGGATTTCACCCATCTAATGAACACACTAGACTATATCAAGATGTATCCATCAGTGGACCAATTGCATGCTTTTGCAGAGGACAAGAAGCCTTCAGTCGACTCCTTCAGACATTAAGCATCTCCCACAGCCCAAATGGAATGATAAAAAAAATAAAAAAAAAAAAAATTACAAATTACAAATATTATACTTTTTTTATGTTTTTTGTTTTTTTGTTGTTGTTGACCAATAGTCGACTAATGGCAAATTTTGGCCAATCATAGTCGACCATCCAAATCCTTAGTCGGGGACAGCCCTAGTATACAGTGTGGTGCATACTGGAGCGGTAGGTGTTACACCAGGGTTAGAAAAAAAATAAAAATTCAAGGGCTTTTTTTGGCCCCCTTAATTGATTTTCGGGGGCTTTTTATTTTATTTCGGGGGCACTGAATTTTTATACATTTTTATATTTTTACTCCGTGCTGCTCCTGACTTGAAATCAAATACAGTAGGTGTCTGTGGGCAGTCGGCCCGACATTAACAGCAGTCTGTTATAATCAAATTTTTATGAGCTAACGAATTCCGTTATATTGGACATTTGTATTAATTATATCAAGCGAAGAACTGAGAAATTTGGCAGAGAGAGACGGCAACATCGTGGGGTCCAACGCTGCGTGATCGCTGAAACCAAGGATAACCTCCGCCTCCCAACGAAGCGATAACTCATCCCAATAGTATGCAACTGCAGAGCCGCAGAGCCAGTGGCGCTATCAGGTCCGGTCTGGGGACCGCTCAGCAGCGCCACCCACCCAATGGCTGAATTGCCAATGGCTGAATTGGAGTACTGCACTGTGCGGGCACAACTGTGAGCTCTGCGGCTCCGCAGCTGCACGCCTCTCGCTAATCCAGCACCAAGCTGCCGCACCTCCATTCTCATCAGCAAAACACAGGTCGCGAGGGAATCATTCTCACAGGACATTATGACCGGAGATATTTAAATATGTCTAAAACAGAATATATATAATTAGTAAACTGTCGGGGGCATTTTGTGCCCCCCTTAACTGATTTTCGAGGGCATTTTGTCCATTTTCACTGGCATTATTGCCCCAAGCCCCCGTTAATTTCGAACCCTGTGTTACACGTGTCGGGGGATGTCGTAATGGAAGACAAAGGGAGGCTATTAGAGTGTGTGGGGGCATACGTCTATGGCTTCATAGCTTGTTTTAATTTCAAACCTTTATTCAAACTCGAAAGGTTTCCCTCATTTACAGTCACGTCAAGTGTACATACTGTAAAGGCAATCCCACGAACCAAAGCTGCCTTGAGGCTCCAGGTAATGCGTTGTTAGTCCGACACGCTCCGAATTGCAGTCCAAAAGAAAAGATGATGCTGATCCGATGTACTTTGTCAAATAAACAGGATTTATTGGAAAGCGAATCACAACAGCCCCAATAGCTGCCTACCACTATAAAACAAACAAAAAGGGGTTTGTAAATGAACGAAAACTGTCAATCAAGTGCGAATCAAGTGCGGTCAAAAACTATATGGTACCGCTCTACCTGGGCCTACCTGAACTCTAAACTACCTGCCATGTTATAGGAGTGGTTAGGGGGAACGTGGGAAAAAAGGGGAGTTGACCAGGTAAGTCTCCATCTTGGAATTCATTATGACATATATTAATAAACACAAAGCACAAAGACCATAATAAACTATATGTCTAATGGGGCAATACAGATACAATTTATCATCATAGGATTTGGCTCCTACACATACAGAGATGAGTATGAGATGAGTGTATATTAGATGAGTGTGTATGAGATGAGTGTGTATTAGATGAGTGTATTAGATGAGTGTGTATTAGATGAGTGTGTATTAGATGAGTGTGTATTAGATGAGTGTGTATGAGATGAGTGTGTATTAGATGAGTGTGTATGAGATGAGTGTGTATTAGATTAGTGTGTGTGTGTGAGATGAGTGTGTATTAGATAAGTGTGTATTAGATGAGTGTGTATGAGATGAGTGTGTATTAGATGAGTGTATTGGATGAGTGTGTATTAGATAAGTATGTATGAGATGCGTGTGTATTAGATAAGTGTGTATTAGATGAGTGTGTATGAGATGAGTGTGTATTAGATGAGTGTGTATGAGATGAGTGTGTGTGAGATGAGTGTGTGTGAGATGAGTGTGTATTAGATGAGTGTGTATTAGATTAGTGTGTATTAGATACGTGTGTATTAGATGAGTGTGTATGAGATGCATGTGTAGTAGATTAGTGTGTATTAGATGAGTGTGTATGAGATAAGTGTGTATTAGATGAGTGTATTAGGTGAGTGTGTATGAGATGAGTGTGTATTAGATGAGTGTATTAGGTGAGTGTGTATGAGATGAGTGTGTATTAGTGCTTTTCCTCACAGAAAAGCAGTTTTTTGAAGTCCAGGGCCCTCATTCATCAACGTGACGTAGAAAATGTTCTATTTCCACACGTAAGCACAGAATTTAGAATGCGTGCACGCACAAAAGAAACAGGATTTACCACACGTGCGTACGCAGGTTCTACGGACACCTGTCATGATAAATATCACCTTGGCCCTGGCCCTGCGCCGAGGCTCGTGCACACTTTCACGTATTTGCATACCAAAACCGCCCCGATTAACCATATACGGTAATGGACACCCCCATGAAATGTGGAAGAATGGACTAAACCGAGGGTGTTGTACACTGTCGGATATTATATCTATTAACTTCCTAAAAGACCATTGCTGCCTGGACACCGCAAACACTAATAAAGACCATTAACCACTGTTTTGCCGTTGCCCGTTAGTGTCATTAATGCATGCTGGAATAAGAATGCCTTTCTTAATTTATTTTTAATATAAATAATTATTATAATACAATAAAAGACAGCTCCGTCTTTTAATACACATATATTGTACAGTAACGTCAAATAAATACTACAGTCCCGCTGAAATAAAGGTTCTGCACGCACATACCAGCAGTGATCTACAGCATAAAAGATAGCCACTTTATATTACTATTCTGAGTAGATAATTCATCTGTATCGCAACAGAGTCACGGATCTGGTCGGGGCAGGTAGCATTATGTCGGGAAAATCCTTATGAAATAAACAAAAGTGAATTAAAGAATTTAAAAACAAAGTTTAGCATATTAAATGTTTTATAAGCTTTCTGAGTAGATAATTCATCTGTATCGCAACAGAGTCACGGATCTGGTCGGGGCAGGTAGCATTATGTCGGGAAAATCTTTATGAAATAAACAAAGGTGAATTAAGGAATTTAAAACGAAGTTTAGCATATTAAATCGTTTTATAAGCTTATAGCTTTTTTCGTGCTGATTTGAGAAGGGTCCAGCTGCAGAGCCGGAGAGCAACTCTCAGGGCCAAGATAGCACTTATACTATTTTGAGAGAAACAGCAGAGAGACAGACAGCAGAGAGACAGACAGACAGACACTGTTCCACAGTGTGTGTGTGTGTGTGTGTGTGTGTGTGTGTGTGTGTGTGTGTGTGTGTGTGTGTGTGTGTGTGTGTGTGTGTGTGTGTGTGTGTGTGTGTGTGTGTGTGTGTGTGTGTGTGTGTGTGTGTGTGTGTGTGTGTGTGTGTGACTACTAGTCTAATAGTAGAGACTCAGCCCCCCCCCCCCCCTCTGGACCACCTCCTAGTAGAGACTTCTCTAGGAAGAAGACGAAGATGAGGATTAAGGCGAGACACTGCAGGTGAATAGGCAAATATACTTTTTTTGTTGATTTTGAGATTTTGTTATATTTTGCTTCCTAAACATGTCTTCTATGAAACTAGTGACAATAAAACGTCAATAACACACATTTAGTTGTTCATTTTACTTCATTTTGCCTTATTGCATCCATAAATGTCCACATATTTAATGGGGAAGTGCCTCATTTGCATATATAAACATACATTTCAGAAAACTTGTCTCTACTAGGAGGTGGTCCAGAGGGGGGGGGGGGTCTCTACTAGGAGACTAGTGGTCACACACACACACTGTGGAACAGTGTCTATCTGTCTGTCTGTCTGTCTGTCTGTCTGTCTCTCCGGCTCTGCAGCTGGACCTTCTCAAATAAGCACGGAAAAGCTTTTAAGCTCATAGCTCCAATTTGGGCCCCAAATTGCGGTACAAATAAAGGAGGTGTCTCGGGTAGTGGACTCTAGTTAATATTATGTTCTCTCTGCAATTAGACTGCCCCTCATTCATTCATTCATCCCTGTCTGATGCTATCTCTGAAAACAGTTCCTGCGAGCGCAGTCAGTGCACCCGATAACGCTATATATATAAACCTGCATTCATTCGGAGAGAAAGACCTATTCCACATGCTATTTAGGGTTTGACAATAATTACACTAATATCGCTATTTCACAATGAACTATAATGAATTACGGGGGTCATACAGAACACGTCAGTCAAGATTATTTCCGCGTTGAAACTAATGCATGCAACTGATCTATGCCGTCCGTCTGCAGTCCCCATATTCTACCACTGGGCGTCAGCTACGCATGCTCCGAGCTGTGCGTAAATATAAGCACAAAGTCAAGTTCAAGTTGAAATTGATGAATCCCACACTTTGCTTAGAAATGGTCGTACGCACAGGTTAAGCACATATCTGATGAATGAGGGCCCATGATTCTTGTCCTTGGAGAATGTAGGAGAGTGAGCGAGTGTTGTGTTTTGCTCTCGCTCTCTATCTCTCTTTATTTCTCTTGTACATGTACACATATCTACAGACATCTCACATAAATTATCTGCATTTATTTTATGGCTTTTATCCAAAGCGATTTACAACATTCACCCACTCACACACCGACGGCGGAGGCGACCATGCAAGGTGCCAACCTGCTCATCGGGAGCAGTTGTTGGGGTTGAGTGGGTTGCTCTTCGACACACTGCCGGGAGGAGCCGGAATCGAACCGAGAACCTTCTGATAACCAAATAACCTGAGCCACTGTCGACCCACACATATATGCACACAAGTGGGCATGTTTACACACACACACACACACACACTAGGGCTGTCACTTTAACAAGAAATCGAATTTGATATTCGTTGTAGAATTGTAGACGAGTTCGAATTCGAATTTCAGCATCAAAAAAGGTCTTTAGTCAAGAGTCAAGTCAAGTCAAGAGTTTTATTTGTCACGGCATACAAGTATACAATGAAATGCGGGTGGTCTTGCCCGCAACGATGTGCAATACAGTAGTAACAACATATAGTAGAATCCAATAAAACAACATTGTGCAATAAACATATAATAGAATCCAATAAAACAACATTGTGCAATAAACAGGTAACATAGTAGGGCATATCGGTATTTGTACTGTTGTGGCTGATGGTTGTTTAACACAGCAGGAGACGATAGTTCCAATTTTAACAAGTAGGTAATTTATTTAGGAAAAGAAGTTCTTAACAGCAAAAGCTATGGATCGAGCAGAGGATCACCACAGCTTGAACAAAAAACACTCTAACTCCCAATCCCTCTGCTTGTCCCCTAAATCCCCTCTCAGTCCTGCCCCCCCATGACAGATATGATGACGTATCATATCATGTCAGATCTGACATGACGTACATTAAGATGATACGTAGATTTAACATCGGAGAGAGATAAAAACATTAAGAACATGACGAGAGATAAAGACATTAAGAAGAACATAGATTTAGATAAAAACATTAAGAACATCGAAGAGAGATAAACAAGATATGATGTACACACACGATATGATGTAAAACATTAAGAACATCGAAGAGAGAGTGAGATGTGTGTGTGTGTGTGTGTGTGTGTGTATGTGTGTGTGTGTCTGTGTGTGTGTGCGTCTGTGTACAGACGTGTGTGTATTGTATGTGTGTATTGTGTCACAGGGAATGTGTGTGTGTGTGTGTGTGTCGGTGTGTATGTCTGTGCGACTGTGTGTGTCTGTGTGTGTGTGTGTGTGTGTCTGTGTGACTGTGTGTGTCTGTGTGTCTGTGTGTGTGTGCTGTGTCTGTGTGTGTGCGCTGTGTATGTGTGTGTCTGTGTGTCTGTGTGTGTGTGCTGTGTCTGTGTGTGTGTGCTGTGTATGTATGAAAGAGAGAAAAGACACAAGATTAGAGCACACGATATGATGTACTGAAATGTCCATCTGCCTATCTTGAGGCTGTTTTAAGAACATCAGCCAGACTGTCGCCCTAGTGTCTTTGAGCCCTGCTAGTTGACCTATATTAAACTAGTCAAGACTAACCCCTCTCCTACCTCCACCCCCGTGTACACATTTTCCACAACATTCCCCCATTTGGGGCTATCCCTAGTCCCACCCAAATCATATAACCAAGAAAATGTGAACGTCTAACTAAACGAGAAACCACAATTATATAATAAAAGTTTAAATGCCTAATCTAAACCAGAAACCTTACTTCATTCACTGGACCCCTAACGGACCAACAAAGGCTGACTACCGTTCTTACCAAAACACAAAACCGTTCCAAACAAGAGTAATAATAAAACCGCTTTGACCCTTTTAACCTCCTTCCAGTTAAGAGTACCCTCCTCCCGTTCGGATGCACTCCTTCCCCTACTTAGATGCACCTCTCCCCGTAAGGTTTAGGCAGTCCGCTACGACGCAACAACCAGCTCCTTTCTCAGGACTGCCTTGTCCGACGTCGGCCCCTCTCCCCCAACAGAGATGCAGGTCTCCACTTCCGGCGGTAAGGTCTCCTCTCATGAACGGAAGCAGTCCCCTTATTTTACCTTCAGGTGCAGTTTAAGGCTGGGTCCCTTTCCAACCTTAGGAGAGACAATCCAGATTCCTCTGAATTGACACCCCTTATCCTTCTGCTTCCCAGTGGTTCTTTTCAAACCTGCTGATCACAGAAGCACAACTCGCCTACTAACCCTGTATCGGTTAGTAAGGTTACTGTGGCCTGACTGTACATTGAGCCAGGTGCATTCATGCCACTGTTGTCCAGTCACTCACGGTCCCACATCCCGCGTGTCTGTGACTATAAACAGGGTCATAACGCTCTCCCAACCGGCTGGCGACCCAGTCGATAGCGACCTCATAGTCCGTCATCAAGTCAGGACCCCAAGCGGCTGACTGTCCGTAGTACCTATCAGCCATTCAGTTTAGAAACCGACGGTCTTGTCCCCACCCCACTTGCTCTGGGCATGGAAATATTGACCGTTTTCGCCAGCCTTGCCTGTTCACGGCAGGAGCTGTGCCCCTTCCGGTGCACCGCCCTGCTCCTAGGTGTGGACTGTCGCCCACGTACCACCCAGTGCCCACACCAACTTACGTGCGACGTTTCCTGGGCCGACTAGACGGTACCACAGTGGTATGTTATTTCATACCTCGTTACGCACGAGGGCCTTCAGTTTCTCCCCAGCACTATAGGTATGTGTTTAACGTGCGCCCAGACTCTTGCGAGCCCACTGCCGCCTGTTGTTGACTAGAGGTTCGGGGAGCCTACCCCCTCCCTAATCAACAAAATACCCCAATTTATAATCCTAACCTGACAGACAAATCCCCCCAACCTCCACCGCTTACCAAATGAGCCACAGTTCCGGCCGGAAACCGCGACTCTCATCAGGGAAAGGAGAAGTTGACCGTCAGAACTAAACATAGAACATCCCTCCCAAAAAAAAATGACATTGTCTCTTCCATAACATTGAGTCCCAGTGTCCATCGCTCAGCCCCCCTTCCATGCCCACGCCATACTCTCCTCACCGTATTGCCAAAAGTCACATTTTGCCAATACAGCAACCACCACGCCACACCTCCAGTCCCCGTAGAAGCGTGTCCCCATACCTGGACGGGAGGCGCTGGTACCGACCTCACCACGTGTCCCCCCATCTTCGACGGGAGGTGCCCATCTTGCCCACTGCGTTAGCCCCCCCCTTTGTCCCTCCAGTCCCCAGAACCGATCCCCAGAACACTTCTTCTCAATGCTTCCTCAGGCTCAGAACCGACACTCTGCCGATGCCCCTTCCCATTCCGGTTTGACCAGGACCACGAGTAAAATAAACAAAAAATAATAAAAAAAATAAAAAATAATGCAATGATTTTCAATGGTTGCAATCTCTATGCCGAAGGATCATTAGAAAATCAGACTAAAACTCCTAGTTAAAGGAATAAACCAACAAAACTGCACTCAGACCATCCCCCGTCACTCTTAAAGGAAAGAACCAACAAAAAGAAAATGTCCCTACCTCACCATACCCCTAATCCTCTATCCCCTCGTCTCCCTCTAAGGCAGCATAAAGCTGAGGACATGGCCCGATTTGTGGCTCAATCTCTTTCTGTCCCACCATCAGCATTTGGCTCGTTACGTGTGAAGTTACCAGCCTACCCAAGAGAGGCATACCACAACAGAAAAGGAGAACCAATATCAACCCTGCCACCCCAATGGATATCCCCGTCTGCATCACTATGCTTCCCCACTGTCCCAATCTTTCCAACACCCCACTCCCCCACCATTCTTCATTCCGGCCAGAATTCCCCCTCAACTCCTCCCTCAAATCCTTCAGCTTAGCCATGGCCTCGGAGAACTTTCCCCCTGGCCCCACATTCGTCGGAATGAATGTGCAGCAGTACTGTCCAAACATGGAACAGACTCCACCCTTCTCCGCCATTAACCAGTTCAGAGCCTGTCTATTCTGCCACGCCACCGTACTGGTCGCGTGCATCTGGTCCCCCATTGCATCCAACGCCTCCTCGGTGTAGTTGAGATACCGCTGCTGATTGTAAAACAAATAGTTGATCCACCCGGTGTTCTTATTGACCGATATCCATGGCAGAATAGACTCAAACCCTGCCGCAATCTCATTCTTAGCCATGAACTCGGCTGGAATGCCCCTTGGCTGTCCTATGCTGTCCAGATACACCCTTGGGTCTGCCTTGTAGCTACGCTTCGTTCGAGAGATAGGAGACTCAGAAGGTCCTTCCGTCACTGATAATGGTAGGACCACCATTGGCATGATCGCCTGAACCCGGGCACATCTACCTGACCAATCTAAAGGAAGTGTATTCCTCAACCTCCTACCGCCGCAGAGCCAGTATTGGTCCGCCAGTGCCATATCCTGGACATGAAAAGGGCAAGCTACAGGCCGTGGGTTGGTATCCACTCCCTTTAACACGACCCCGTGTCCACACTTTCCTTCTTTCGTGCAGTTAGTCGTGATGCTCCAAATAGTAGTGCACCGCCCCTCTGCCACCTCCCCTACATCCCGGGTCCCCTCCTTTTGCAAGCACTCGAAATCCTTGGTCAGCCATAGTTTGACACCTCTGGGTATTGGCAACCCCGTCGCTACCCCCTGCACACGTACATCCAATTTCCTACAACGTTCCCGCATAGTGACATCCTTGAAATCCGTGACGTTTCCTGCCGCCTTAAAACGACTAGAGCCGAGAAACCCCAAACACTCTGCCTCGCACCAAGGGCGACTATTATGGGGCCCCTCCCATGCCTCTGCGTCCCTGTCACACTGAGCCCAACTGAACTTCGTGCCCTTCACCAGCAGCCTATCCGGACGTGCCTTGGAGCAGACATAACAATCCTCTATCTGATTCTGCGCGCTCGTGTACTGGACCCACTTAAACCACTCATTCCCTAAAGCCGCCCTATACATCGGGTCAGCCTCCGGGTCTTCCTCGTCATAGTCATAGTCGCCCCCATCTTGTTCCTCGGAAGGAAGCAAACCCCTCAACCTGGCCCAGAGTGAGCCCACTGAGTCCCTCAACGTTCCGGCTGTCCTCTGGAACATATCCTGTCCCCCCACCTCTTCCGACTCAGTGTCCTTGACCTCCCTTTTTCCCCTCACCCCTGTCCCCTGTGATTGGTTCGGGACAGGCTCAACCCTCCTATCTACCCCCACAACCCGATCCTCGTTAGTATAATGGTAAGTATCCCCGCCTGTAACGGGGGAATGGTCAAAATCAAAAACATGCCCTTGCGGTCCTACGGGAAACACCCCTTTTGGTTGTAGTCTTATCTTCTCCCCCCCTTCCTCGATGGAGGGAAGAGGGGGCGCCTGATTCCGAGCCTGGTCATGAAAGCCTGCTGGTACTTGAGCCTGAGCGGGACCCCGTGGGACTCCTACCCACTCAAACCCGTCATCCTCAAGGACGGGTCGACCGTGACGGTTCTCAATGACGTCGTTGTGCCCGGCCGACCGTCCGCACACTGCTGCCAACATCTGCGGGAGCATCAGCAGGCACTGCACCTTCCAGTTGCCGTCTCGGACCCTCCATGTCGGGTTCTGCATAACTGCGATCGATTGTATCCCCCAAGAGATCGCCGCTGGCCTTTATGCAGTGATTGAAGTGGAACCAGGTCGCTGATCCTTTGACTTGGACTGCCGTTCCAGTCGATCGGATCACCTCGTACGGGCCCTCTCTCCGGGGTGATGACCACTTTCTCTTGTGGACCTTTACGAAGACCAGGTCCCCAGGGATCAGTCTCGGTTTGGTGGCTTCCTTCTCCGCCTCCTTCACCCCCTTTCTCTCCTTTCTCTGCTCCTGTCGAAACACAGCTTCATGTATTTTAGTCACTTGCTGAAGATATTTTTCCAGATCTTGCTCAAAAATATCTAATGCCGGGCCCCTAGCCAGGTGTCTAAATGGCGGTGCTGGCATGCTGCGGCCTGTAAGCATTTCATGCGGTGTTAGCTGTGTTTGGCGGTTTACGCTGCTTCTAATAGCCATCAGAGCAAGTGGCAAAGCATCAATCCAGTTAAGCTTAGTTTGCATACAGATTTTCAACAGTTTGTTTTTAATGACCAGATTGGCCCTTTCCACCTTCCCCTGCGACCCGGGACTATAGACACAGGAAAGGCGCTGTCTTATACCTAATTTCTGCATCAGCCCTTTAACCACCTTGTCGATGAACTCGCGGCCATTATCGCTTTGTAATATCGTGGGAATTCCAAATCTCGGAATGACCTCGCGACACAGGAACTTGATCACTGTGTCCGCGTTCTTGTGTTTAGATGGAATGGCCTCAATCCAGCGACTAAAGCAGTCCTCTACTACCAGGAGGTATCGTTTGCCCTGCACTGGCGTTATCATGTCTGTATAGTCCATAATCAGATGTCTGAATGGTCCCTCAGGGAGGGGTGTGTAAGCCGCCACTGTCGGTACTCCTTTGCGCACATTGCCCTGTAAGCATGTTAAACACCTGGCTAGTGTAACGTCAATTTGTGCCTGAAGCTTTGGGGACCAAAATCCCATTTTCGTGATTCGTTTCAGGGTCTCTGCTCTTCCACAGTGATCAACACCATGAGCCTCAGGTATCACTAAGGACAGAAGATCGATGGAGGCGACTATCAAACCGTTATGACTCCTCCACAAACCATCTGCCCCCCTTACAGCCCCCCTCTCCGTCCACGACTGTTTCTCGGCCTGCGTGGCTGAGTCCTGAAGATCACTCAAATTATCCTCAGTTACCTCAGTCGTCAGTTCGGCCGCAAACATCAGAACAGCCGTGGACGGCACCGCAGCCGCCGCCTTCGCGGCCTCGTCCGCCGCGTTGTTTCCCGTCGTCACAAAGGACAGGTCTTTTCTGTGTGCCTGGCACTTTACGATAGCAATGCTTTTGGGCAACTTTACAGCCTGAATAAGCGCCACAACCTGCTTGTGGTGAAGGATCGGTGAGCCGTCCGATTTCTTAAAGCCTCTTGCCTTCCAAATGGCCGCGAATAGGTGGCATACGCCATGCGCATACGCAGAGTCTGTAAAGATGTTAACCGTGCGATCTTTAGCTATTATGCATGCTTCTGTTAGTGCTATTAGTTCTGCAAGCTGGGCCGAACATGGTTGCATGCATTGTCCGGCCTTTCTTGTTAGTGTTTCTCCGTTAGGTTTGCACTGTACGACGGCGTATCCTGACCTTAAATTTTCCCCCTCCCGATAGCAGGACCCATCCACAAAAAGTGAGAGTTCTGCTATCGCGAGCGGGTCGACTCCCAAATCAGGACGGAGTTTCACGAAAGCCTGTACCTCCACCTCACACTCATGCGGTTGACCCTCGCTCGGGAGTGGTACCAGATCCGCTGGGTTACTGCCGTGGCATGTTTTTATCGTAACGTCCGAGTACTGCAGGAGCCTCATGTAAGCCTGTTGCCGTTGGCTGGTCAGAACAAATTTGCCTCTTTCAATCAAGTTTGCCAATTTGTGATGTGTCCAAATGCAAATGTCATATCCCATTGTCACGGCCGTTGCCTTCTCATACATCAAATGTGCTGCGGCCAGGGCCTGATGACAAGGTGGCAGACCCTGCTCCACCGGCGAAAGAGCTCTAGAGTAATATGCTATCGGTTGTTTTTTCCCACTCCCCCCCTGTGTTTGAGTCAGGACAGCTGTCGCATGCTGCGCTCTATGTGAGACGAATAGGTGGAAACACTTCTCATAATCCGGCAGCGCCAGGGCAGGGGCCTGTAACAACAGACGCTTAATGTTTATGAACGCGTCCTCCCCCTCCTCGGTCCATGTCAAGGGAGCGCGAAGCTTGTCTGTACCCGCCTCTTTTATCATCATCCTCAACGGCGCTGTCGCTATCGTATAGTCCTCCACCCACTCAGAGCTGTACCCAGTCATCCCTAAAAATGTCATCATCTGTCGGACCGTCAATGGCCTAGGTGCCTTGGATACAGCTTCGAGTTGCGTGGGTGAGATGTTTTTTATGCCCTTTTGAATGACGCGAGACAAGTACTCAACTTTTGGCTGGCAGTACTGCAGTTTTGAACGGGATGCCTTGTGGCCTCCCACGGCTAATCCACTCAAAACTTTGATGGAGTCCTCATGGCACTGCTGACGTGTATCCGAGCAGATTAGAATGTCATCTGCATACAGTAAAACCGTGCTGAGTAGTGTGTCGCACACTCCTTGCAAGTCTTCCTTGAGCGCCTTCGAGAAGTAATGCGGCGAGTGCGCGAACCCTTGTGGCAACCGGGTGTAAGAGTATTGTTTCCCCCTGTGGGTAAAAGCAAACAGATACTGAGACTCTTTTTCCAATGGAACACTGAAGAATGCCTGCGTGAGATCAATGACCGTATAGTACTGCGAGCTACTCGGGATGTTTGTCAGGAGGGTGTGTGGATTAGCGACTTCCGCCTCTGGTCCAGACACCACGTCGTTCACCGCCCTCAAATCGTGTACCAGTCTGTACCTAGCCCTGTCCGCCTTTAGCACTGGGTGGATAGGTGTATTACATCTGGATTTGAAAGGGACGAGCACTCCCCCCTTTAACAGTCCCTCAATCTGATGTGATATAGCTTCCTCCGACTCTGGCTTCATTGTATACTGTCTGATAAAGGGTGGTCTACAACCCTTCTTTAACCTGACCTTCACTGGCTGTGCCGACAATATTAGACCCACATCTGTGTCGTGTTTTGACCACAACCGTTCCGGGGTGCGCGCCAACATGTCCTGTTCCAGCAAAGCATCCGCCTCTGGAATAACGCAAGGGTCTCCTGGTAATCTGATTACTTGCGGTTTTGCCAAAACTGAAAAGGAAATCATTATTTTTATGAAACTCCCATCTGCGCTGTTCCAAATTAGCGGAGATTCCGTGGAGACCCACCTTTGAGTCTCGGATTCCTGTATCATTGAACCTAGATGTTCGGATTCGTAACCAGGATTTATTCTCAGAGTGATGTGTGGGGCGGCGTCTCTTAGTCTATGTTGTTCCCGTAGATACTTACCCGTGTTAACCCTCAACGCCGCGCCCTGTCTCCCTACAATTATCGTAGATGAGTCAATCTGCACCTGCTCGGGCTGTCCCTGCAACCATGCCTTGTTCCTAACTAGGTCACTATTCGTCAAATATTGTAGTGTGCAATGTGCCTCCATGTTTGTTTGTCTAGACTGAAGCAGTTGGGTTTTCAGAAATGGCTCCCAGGGGTCACAGACCCTTTGCAGCTCTGCATCTATGTTGCCCAGCCAGAACACAGTGGCCTCTTTCTCCCCCGTCCCTTGTAGCATCATTTGGTACACGTCTTGTTCAATTTGAATCCCCTCAGGCGTACATAGGATTTTACAGCCTAGTTTACACATTGCATCTCGTCCCAAGAGATTGCGCGGGGTGCTGTCCGAAATTAATACAGGTATTGTTATGGTCTTGTTGTTATACGTCATAGAGATTGGATCTGATGTGGGTATTAATTGTGTTTTTCCCAAGAATCCGACCGTCCGAACATACTGTCCAGACTGGGGTAAGTGAGCGGCGTATTTTTGCTTTATGCAGGAAAAACCTGCTCCAGTGTCTGCCATCATCTCTGTTAATTTGCCCTCCACTAGGACCTGCAGAATAGGTTTTTGCTCAGCTCCCTTGGAAACCACAATCATTTGATTTCCCCCCGTCGCATTCTCTGGGCACCCCTAGTGATTACCCCCCTGGTTTCGGGGCCCTCCTGTCTCCCCCTGGTCGTGGGGCCCTTGTGACTCCCCCTGGCGCACGGGTCTTCCATACTCCGAGCCGGGACGGTATGGTTGCCTACATCTCATTTCCCTGTGTCCCTGCATGCCGCAGTTCCAACAGTGGAAACGGGGAAACTGTTGTTCGTTCCCCGGCCCCTGTGTAAACCGTGGGCCTGATTGCCCATTCCCTGCCTGCCGCCTGGACGCCTGGTTCTGTGAACTATAGCCATAGCTTCTCACTACCTGAGGTGCAGGCGGGGGTCCCTGGTCCTGCATGGGTGGAGAGGTAGCAGATGACACCATTACTGCCTGCAACCTCCTTTGGGGCTGCAGTTGTTGCTGAGTTAACTTCCTTGAGTCATTTCTATCCTGATCCCTGACTTTCTGCTCCTGAGCTCTTTGCTTCTCCACACTATGTGTTACATGTGCACAGAACAAAGGATAAGTCATGTCCATTAACCCCACCACGTCTTCCAGTCTATTCTTAACCACCTCTGGAAGCCCTCTCATCACACTTTCTCTAAACATTGCCCTCTGCAACGGGTCTATTTCTGGGTTGTGTCCTAGCTCACCTCTCCACTCCTTCAGTATTTTGTTCACATAGGTGCCAGGCCCTTCCGTCTCCATTATGGGGTTGCCCGCCAGTTTTGCCGGATTAATACGTGATGGATATTGATTCCTGAGTTTGTACCACAACGCCGCTCTATGCGCGTTGAATATGTCTCCATCATGGGCCTGCGTGTCGCATGCCACTCGCATCGATGTATCACCCATGATGTCCCGGCAGGCACCAATTCCTAGCAAGCGCGTCAACAGGGATTTGACGTCACCCACTGCTAGCAGAAAATATGACGTATTTTCCTCAAACTGCGTGATCCACCTGGAGGCTCCTTCTGAAAGGTCCGGTAGTCTTGCTATTATGCCATCGATGTCTAGAGGTGACCATGGCATGTGAAAGATATCGTTCCCCTTTATTAGCAGGGGAAACTGGCCTGTACTTGTCACACTTCCCAGGAATGTAGGGGCGAAAGTCAGGGTTCCTGTAATGTTTCCTTTCTCCTGTGCTGGTTTCGTGTCGTTCTCATCTTCCTCATCAGTCAACAGTTTGGTGTGGCCACACGCCCCGTGTTTCCCTGATGTCTGCTGTGCCATATTTTGACGGGCCTCTTCCTCTATCTTCCTCCCGACTCCCTCCCTCTGCCTGCCCAGGTTCTCTACCTCCTCTTCCTCTGCATCATACAACTTCCGACGTACTGTCTCGCCATATGCCGCCAGGACTTTCGGATAGAGATCCTGCGGGGTCAGTTTGGGGGGGGTATCTCGCCTAAGGGAGGTCTCTGATCTAGCGGAGGTTTCTGACCTAGCGGGGGTTTCTGACCTAGCGGGGGTCCCTAATTCCGTCTCCTCATATTCTCCTCTTATTGTCACCGTGCCCACCGGCAATTGCGTGACATAAGGTGGGGATGTTGGTTTCCCTATATCCGTCTCTCTCTGATTTAGCGCTAAAGCTTCCTGCCTGTATGCTCTCCCCTTCTGGGCGTAGAGCTTCATTACCCCCAACTCTTCTGTCCTCTTTTTCAACCTCTTTTTGCTGCTGTCGCCTGGCTTGTGGTTACGAATCATTACATTCATCTCTTCGCATACGTCGAGATCAAAAGTACCTCCGGAAGGCCATTTTGTGTCCCCGGCCTTTGTACGCCTCTGCCACCGGACACCAACCTTAAGAATTAGGTTCTTTATGAGCGGGTTCCGGTCTAACAGTATGTCCTCTGCTGTATGCATCGTTGTTTAGTGTGTATGTGTGTTTATTGTGTTGTGTATGTGTGTGTGTGGTTGTACTTCAACTACTACTACTCTACAACTACCACTCCAGGACACAGTTAACCTAGATCTACTACTACTCTACTCCAGGACACAGTTAACCTAGATCTACTACTACTCTACTCCAGGACACAGTTAACCTAGATCTACTACTACTCTACTCCAGGACACAGTTAACCTAAATCTCTACCCCAGGACACAGTTAACCTAGATCTACCACTACTCTACCCCAGGACACAGTTAACCTAGATCTACCACTACAACGCTACTACAACTCGGTGTGTGTGTGTCTGTGTGTGACTGTGTGTGTGTGTGTGTGTGTGTGTGTGTGTATGTCGGTGTGTGTGTCTGTGTGTGTGTGTGTGTGTATGTGTGTATGTCGGTGTGTGTGTGTGTTTGTGTGTGATTGTGTGTGTGTGTGTGTGTGTGTGTGTGTGTCTGTGTGTAGTGACTGTGTGTGTGTGTGTCGTGTGTGTGACTGTGTGTGTGTATTGTATGTGTGACTGTGTGTGTGTGTGTGTGTGTGTGTGTGTGTGTATTGTATGTGTGACTGTGTGTGTGTGTGTGTGACTGTGTATGTGTGTGTGTGTGGTTGTGTGTGTGTGTGTTTTCTACCACCAGGGGTCAGCAAACCCAAGAGAGAAAGAGATGTGATGAGTCTGTATGCTACACCTTGGCCCACCAACAGGGGTCAGCAAACCCAGGAGAGAGAGAGAGAGAGAGAGAGAGAGAGAGAGAGAGAGAGAGAGAGAGAGAGAGAGAGAGAGAGAGAGAGAGAGAGAGAGAGAGAGAGAGTGAGAGAGAGAGAGAGAGAGAGCTATCTCTCTTGGCTAGCTGGCTCTACGCCCAGAATGAGTTATCTTCTATACATGTACGAAAGAAAGAGAGAGAGAGAGAGATAAAGATTTAGTGAGATGTGTGTGTGTGTGTGTGTGTTTGTGTGTGTGTGTGTGTGTATGTGTGTGTGTGTCTGTGTGTGTGTGCGTCTGTGTACAGACGTGTGTGTATTGTATGTGTGTATTGTGTGTGTGTGTCTGTGTGTAGTGACTGTGTGTGTGTGTGTTTCTGTGTGTGTGTCGGTGTGTGTGTGTGTTTGTGTGTGATTGTGTGTGTGTGTGTGTACTGTGTGTGTGTGCGTCACAACCCGCTGTCTACCGGGACACCGGAATGTGTGTGTGTGTGTGTGTGTCGGTGTGTGTGTGCGTCACAACCCGCTGTCTACCGGGACACAGGAATGTGTGTGTGTGTGTGTGTGTCGGTGTGTGTGTGTCTGTGTGTGTGTGTGTGTGTCTGTGTGTAGTGACTGTGTGTGTGTGTGTCGTGTGTGTGACTGTGTGTATGTATTGTATGTGTGACTGTGTGTGTGTGTGTGTGTGTGTGTGTGTGTGTGTGTGTGTGTATTGTATGTGTGACTGTGTGTGTGTGTGTGTGTGTGTGTGACTGTGTATGTGTGTTTATGTGTGTGACTGTGTGTGTGTGCGTGTGTGTGACTGTGTGTGTGTACGTGTGTGTGACTGTGTGTGTGTGTGCGTGTGTGTGTGTGTGTGTATTGTATGTGTGACTGTGTGTGTGTGTGTGTGTGTGTAGGACAGCTAGCCTCTCTGTAGCAACAACCTCACAAGCCAATAAGAAAACGAACAATAGTGTATCCGTAAACGTAATTAGTTTGACACAGAGAATGCCAGCTGTGATAGTGTGTTTTGAATAACAGCAGAGCGGCACCGGTTTTTGTTTTGAAAATTGAGAGTCTTATCTACAGAGGACAGAAGGCACAGTTATGTGTGTATGTGGAGAGTGTCGTAAAGAAATCAGGGAAAGGGGTCGGGGAGAGGTTTGAAGAGATGGAGAAAATTTTTACCAGAGGTCGAAAACATGCAATTAAAATTGATTAGTGGCGCACTTATAGCCTGTTAAAAGAGGAATCGCCCCAGTGTAAACACCTCACCAGTCGTGTTCGTTTTAGCCGTCCATCCAGACCCTCGTCACACAGTCAGCTCAACTTTTTCCTCCCTCAGAATCTCTTACGGATATTCTAATCAAAAGCAAAAATGCTCACCTGTGTTTGTTTGTCGACACCGCCAGAATTTCTACGGGAGAGGTCCGGAGCTGGCCGTGTGAGGGGGCCCGGCAGGGCGGTCTATCACGTCAGGGTCACCAAATGTTGTGGCTGATGGTTGTTTAACACAGCAGGAGACGATAGTTCCAATTTTAACAAGTAGGTAATTTATTTAGGAAAAGAAGTTCTTAACAGCAAAAGCTATGGATCGAGCAGAGGATCACCACAGCTTGAACAAAAAACACTCTAACTCCCAATCCCTCTGCTTGTCCCCTAAATCCCCTCTCAGTCCTGCCCCCCCATGACAGATATGATGACGTATCATATCATGTCAGATCTGACATGACGTACATTAAGATGATACGTAGATTTAACATCGGAGAGAGATAAAAACATTAAGAACATGAAGAGAGATAAAGACATTAAGAAGAACATAGATTTAGATAAAAACATTAAGAACATCGAAGAGAGATAAACAAGATATGATGTACACACACGATATGATGTAAAACATTAAGAACATCGAAGAGAGAGTGAGATGTGTGTGTGTGTGTGTGTGTGTGTGTGTATGTGTGTGTGTGTCTGTGTGTGTGTGTGTCTGTGTACAGACGTGTGTGTATTGTATGTGTGTATTGTGTCACAGGGAATGTGTGTGTGTGTGTGTGTGTCGGTGTGTATGTCTGTGCGACTGTGTGTGTCTGTGTGTGTGTGTGTGTGTGTCTGTGTGACTGTGTGTGTCTGTGTGTCTGTGTGTGTGTGTGCTGTGTCTGTGTGTGTGCGCTGTGTATGTGTGTGTCTGTGTGTCTGTGTGTGTGTGCTGTGTCTGTGTGTGTGTGCTGTGTATGTATGAAAGAGAGAAAAGACACAAGATTAGAGCACACGATATGATGTACTGAAATGTCCATCTGCCTATCTTGAGGCTGTTTTAAGAACATCAGCCAGACTGTCGCCCTAGTGTCTTTGAGCCCTGCTAGTTGACCTATATTAAACTAGTCAAGACTAACCCCTCTCCTACCTCCACCCCCGTGTACACATTTTCCACAACAGTACATAAGTTATTTACAGAGCATGGAGGACATGCTAGGTCCTTTGGTAGTGCATATACACTGTTACTGTTACTATACTATTTTTAAAGTGACCTTTCCTTAGTGGCCATAAGTGTGGGCGTGTGCAGCATGAGTGTGTGCTTGCTCATGTTAAAGTGGCTGCTAGTGTGCGAGCGTTTACTTTAAAATTGCAAGATTAAAAATAACCATGACCAGTCATTATTTGGAATAAGTGTAGGTCAGCGTGAACTGACTCACCCGCCTGGTGTCGTCGTTGACGAAAAACTATCTGCCGGAGCATCACGTTCTGTGGAGCAGAGAAATGCCCAGACTCCAGACAGCACCGTGATAAAATCCCCATAATTATGTGCATTTCCGAGAATCCGAAAAATACGTTGTCCCTCATATTAGCAGGGCTCTCTTCCTCACGTCGTTAGCATCGGCTAGCCCGATGGCTATTATGAACGTGTCGAAAAGATTCCAGCCAGTGAATCCACAGAATTGGTGGCACGCCAGGCAGGGCGAGGAACGGAGAGAGATGTGAGAGTAAAGAATCCATAATCCTCGTTGCCAATATTGGGTCTCATTCCCGAACGAAGTTACGACATAAAATTTCGTCTTAGCCAGATTTCGGCCCATTTAAGACATATTAGGGCTGGGAGTGGGAGTCCCCAAATGTTCCTGAGATGAGATTTGATCGTGGCTGAGAGCAGATTTAAGAGTGCTGAGGAGCACACTTAAATCTGCTCTCAGCCACGATCAAATCTCATGATTGATTGACTAATTAAAAATGTCATTATAACTTGACAGACTGTGTTCTCATAGTGATTCCTTCACGTCAATGCTACAGGCCTCCTTGGAATTAATTACTTAATCATAATTAAAATAAATATGACAATATTTGTACGATAAGAAATTACGCATTTGATGTCGGAAAAATAAATAATATGGATTCATCTGATCACAGGGCAGCTGCTTAACCATATCTGAACCAGCTATTTTGGACAAATGTATAATTACTTTAATTACTCAGATATTCAAACACAATTATGCAATTATTGTGAAATGATTGAAAATAATTATTATTTAATGCCTTCTGTGGAATTTGTATTTCTTATTTGTTACACATCTGTTTTAATGATTAATTATATACATTTGAAAGAATGCAGGTCAACATGCAATGTATCCCATTGATTGGTATACAATGGGACAGACCTTTGTTTGATTGATTGATTGATTGATTGAAAACGTTATTAACAGATTGCAGAATGGGTACAGTACAGTACAGCTCAATTACATAATGGGATGCAGACCAGAGAAAGAATTTCATCTTGCGTGCGTGCGTGCGTGCGTGCGTGTGTGTGCGTGCGTGCGTGTGTGTGTGTGTGCGCGTGCGTGCGTGCGTGTGTGTGTGAGTGTGTGTGTGTGTGAGTGCGTCTGGCCGGTGTGTGAGCGATGTGTCATTTGAACGCCACAGAGTCTCATGATTACTATTGATCGCTGGTCTCGCTCGCTGTGTCCGTTTCCACGTCCGTCTCTCATTGACTGGTCTTAAGGGGGCCATCTTTCTCCCCGCTGTTGTGCGCACACACACACACACACACACACACACACACACACACACACACACACACACACACACACACACACACACACACACACACACACACACACACACACACACACACACACACACACACACACACACACACACACTCATCTGGCATACCTTGTAATTATCTGTTGCCTTCTACATGTGTCATTATGGTTCTTCTACATGTGCTTTTTTACCGATACCGATATACCGATATTGTCCAACTCTTAATTTCCGATACCGATATCAACCGATACCGATATATGCAGGGTTCCCCCCCCCCCAAAAACTGAATAATTTCAGGTAATTAACATTACATATGTCTTGTTGTGGAATTAACATAACATTATGCATACTTTTGACAATAAATAAAATCAGAATTTGTTCTTACTGCTTGCCTGGATAAATAAAGGTTATAGAAATGTAAAAAAAGAAGAAAAAAAAGCGTAGGGGTCTTGAGAGGGTGTAGTTAGAAGATGCAGCGAGTAGGGGTCTTGAGGGTGTGTAGTTAGAAGATGCAGAGCGTAGGGTCTTGAGGGTGTGTAGTTAGAAGATGCAGAGCGTAGGGTATTGAGGGTGTGTAGTTAGAAGATGTAGAGCGTAGGGGTCTTGAAGGTGTGTAGTTAGAGGATGTAGAGCGTAGGGGTCTTGAAGGTGTGTAGTTAGAAGATGTAGAGCGTAGGGGTCTTGAGGATGTGTAGTTAGAAGATGCAGAGCATAGGGGTCTTGAGGGTGTGTAGTTAGAAGATGCAGAGCATAGGGGTCTTGAGGGTGTGTAATTAGAAGATGTAGAGCATAGGGGTGTTGAGGGTGTGTAGTTAGAAGATGTAGAGCGTAGGGGTCTTGAGGGTGTGTAGTTAGAAGATGTAGAGCGTAGGGGTCTTGAAGGTGTGTAGTTAGAAGATTTAGAGCGTAGGGGTCTTGAGGATGTGTAGTTAGAATATGCAGAGCATAGGGGTCTTGAGGGTGTGTAGTTAGAAGATGTAGAGCATAGGGGTCTTGAGGGTGTGTAGTTAGATGATGTAGAGCATAGGGGTCTTGAGGGTGTGTAGTTAGAAGATGTAGAGCATAGGGGTCTTGAGGATGTGTAGTTAGAAGATGTAGAGCATAGGGGTCTTGAGGGTGTGTAGTTAGAAGATGTAGAGCATAGGGGTCTTGAGGGTGTGTAGTTAGAAGATGTAGAGCATAGGGGTCTTGAGGGTGTGTAGTTAGAATATGTAGACTAGACGCAGTGTTTCTCAACTGGTGGGTGGCGACCCACAATTGGGTTGCGGGCCCATTTTGAGTGGGTCGTGGATGTGTGTGTAAAAAAAATATATATATATATTTTTTTTGCACTAGCTATCTTTGTGAAAGTGGCTTCTCAGCTCTGGTCCAGCTGAAGACAAAGCAGAGGTACAGATTGGACATTGAGCATGACCTCAGAGTTGCTTTGTCTACCATCACCCCAGACTTTGAGACTCTTGTCAGGAGCAAACAACATCCCCAGTTATCCCATTAGTTCCCTGGGATGTTAAGCTAAGAAGTCTGCTAAGAAGGATATATTATTTATTATTATTATTATTTTATTTCATTGGGTTTTTAGCCCTAGTTGTACTTTTGTTGCAACCCCAGTTATCCCATTAGTCCCCCCAAACTTACTGTAGGTCTGTTATGTTAAGCTACAAAGTCTGCTAAGAAGGATATATTATTTATTATTATTATTATTTTATTTCATTGGGTTTTTAGCCCTAGTTGTACTTTTGTTGCAACCCCAGTTATCCCATTAGTTCCCCCAAACTTACTGTCGGTCTGTTATGTTAAGCTAAGAAGTCTGCTAAGAAGCATAATTATTTATTATTATTATTATTATTTTATTTCATTGGGTTTTTAGCCCTAGTTGTACTTTTGTTGCAACCCCAGTTATCCCATTAGTTCCCCCAAACTTACTGTCGGCCTGTTATGTTAAGCTAAGAAGTCTGCTAAGAAGCATAATTATTTATTATTATTATTATTATTTTATTTCATTGGGTTTTTAGCCCTAGTTGCACTTTTGTTGCATATTTTTGTGTTTATTTCATGTTTTTAACAGTGCATGAAAGATTGTGTATTACTGCAATTTTTCTTTTAATAAATCATAGTCGTTAAAAAATTTGGGTCGCGACTTAATGACTAAGGACAATGTTGGGTCCCGAGGCTAGACCAGTTGAGAACCACTGGACTAGAGCATAGGGGTCTTGCGGGTGTGTAGTTAGAAGATGCAGAGAGTAGGGGTCTTGCGGGTGTGTAGTTAGAAGATGTAGAGCATAGGGGTCTTGAGGGTGTGTAGTTAGAAGATGCAGAGAGTAGGGTTCTTGAGGGTGTGTAGTTAGAAGATGCAGAGAGTAGGGGTATTGAGGGTGTGTAGTTAGAAGATGTAGAGCGTCTGGGGCTTGAGGGTGTGTAGTTAGAAGATGTAGAGCGTAGGGGTCTTGAGGGTGTGTAGTTAGAAGATGTAGAGCAGGGGTCTCAAACTCAATTTACCTGGGGGCCGCTGGAGGTAGAGTCTGGGTGAGGCTGGGCTGCATCAAATATTCCACAAAAAAAGGGGTTTCAAGTATTCAAAAAAAAAGTACAACTGATCCAATCTTCTCAATCTTTAGCAATAACATTTCAGAACATGAACAGTTCTTCAGAACATGAACGGTTCTTCAGAACATAGGCTTCTCAGTGGTGTCAGTGGACTCATCCACAGCTATGGAAATGCACTGTGCATTTTTCTATTCTATCACAAAGCTGTTTAATCAAATCACCAGCCAGTATTTCAGTTATTCTGGTTGCTTTGCTATCTGAGGGGGATTTGCTTTTGTTTGCCTTCAAACATGGTCTCCATCACTTCAGTCATACATTATTTTATTATGTATGTGTAGCAACCTGGAAAATATACCTATTATCCAGATGTGCTGACTTGCCTTTCTATCTCCCCTGATGCACCAAGACATTCTAATTAGTCTCCGCTAATATTATCTCGAACAATGATGCTCGCCCCTCCTTGTTCTACTCACTGGAATATGGATTATGAACAGGAGTACTGGACCCTACTCTATCAGCCTCTTCCTTGTGACTAGTTGGCGGCGCCAGCAGGGGGCGGTGGCAGGCAGAGAGCGTACGTGAGAGACGGATAAGGAAGTGGACGGAAGTGCGAGGAAGCAGCCTCTTCGACATTGGACTTGAACCGGAGCGGTCGTGTCTGGAGAGCCCCGTATTGAACCTGAGTATATTACGGGTTATCCTATGAATGTACTCGTAGTGGAGCCTTGCATGTTTCTCCCTGAATATCCCTAGTGATATACCACGAGTTATCCTAGAATAAGAACGGTATAGCCGAGTTGGGCTTAAGTTAAAGTTATTCCCTCTAGTGAGGCGTCCCCGCCAGCGTGGCGAGAAGAGAACCGGTGTTTAGGAACACCCTGCGTTATGATATATCCCGTCTAGCAGAAGGGCTGTTTGGGACCCAGAGTTTAGCTGCAGTGTGAGTGAGGGCAAGTTAGATCCGCGTGTCGACCCAGCACCGACTCTACTACCAGTCCGCCCCGGCTGTCTACGACCAGATCTGCACCCGGCTGCCTTCAGAGACCGACAGAGGTCGCTATCACCCAGCACACGCTCTCAGCCCAACACTGCCCTCTTCTCCAACCCCGCCGAGAGCGTTCGACACCATCTTGCCTTCCAGACGACGGTGGCGCGGCGAGGCCGCCATTTTGGATGAGTACAAATGAGCATCTATGCTCCGGAGCCCTTACACCGTACACAGTGTGGTGCAGCCTGCGGGCGAAGTTAACGTTGCTATTACAGTTCATAAGGGGAACCTCAAACAATATATGCCGGCATTAAGATAGGACTTTTGTAAGGTATTTGTGGGCCCACCCTTTTGATTTCTTTTCATTTTCTTTGAGTGTGATACCGTGTTTGTGTTTAATAATATTTTACCATCTAGTTAACCCTTTCTCTGTGGAGAAGTTACAGACCTGGTGCATTATAAATAAAGCCTAGAGAGGTATTATGCTTGCCGTATAATTAAAGCCTTTGGAGGTATTATACAGGGTGAAGACCCAGACGTGGGTGATGAGTCAAACACATTGAAGTATATTATCCCTGATATTGACCCAGAGGTGGGTGTATAATATACGTGTTTATGAGGTATGGAGTTACCGACGGAACTATAGTGGGACTTCAGTCCAATTGGTCACTAGTAGTAAATCATTGTAACTGACCGTTATAAATAACATTAAAGAACTAGATGGGAGCTCTGTGTGTGTGTCTATCCATGAGCCGTTTAACAACTCTTTTGGCGTGGGTAACGTTAACATAATTAACCCCTTCCTATTCCACCTTTCCCTTTTCATTGTAAGGTTTCTAGGGTCATTGAGGGAGGGTACTGCTTGCGGGGGGAACCCAGGGTATTTATTTACAATTCAGTCACTAGGTGTGGGAGGGTTTAAGGAGCCACCGGGGGAAGTGGGAGCGTGTTGGGGAGTACTGCTGACCGCCCTGCTGCAGGGGAGGAAGACCAGAGTACCAGACCAGGTTGGTAAATCCCGGGCCCCATCCACTCACACTACCAGCCTCCAGTCGACGCTCCAGGCCCAATGATGAGGGTGCAGTCAGACGGAGCTCTACTGTGTCCAGCTACCTTGTGACTGCCAGCAACCGTTCCCACGAAGCAGGGATAATCCACCCTGCTACATTTGCATCAGAGAATGGCTTCTTCTGTTTAGCCAAAACCCATGCCACTGAGTGAGGACTTGGTTGCTTTTTCTCCTTGTGACATAGATTTAACAATAATTCTGCTTGCAGCTTGATATGATGATTTCATTCCATTTATTTTTGTGGTTCTTAGCACTGAATTTTGAGGAAAGGTTGCATCAAAATAACTGTTTTGTTTCGTAGTGGCGTTTCAAATTGCCACTCTTCACAAGAGCTACCGTTTCTTGGCATATTAGGCGCATTGGTTTGGTGCTGGGAGGATGCACGCATATTTTTCAGTCCATTCACCTTTGAATTGCAGCGATTTTCACTGTCGACTTTTCTTTTACTGGCCATCTTTGAACATGCCACATTTTTCTACTAACGGCCTGCTGGTGAAACTAGGCTACTAGCTACATTTATCTCACAGAGATAAAGCTGGGAACGAGGTTACTAGCTACAGTACCTGCAGATTAGACTACCTGTAGTTTCGCTGTCAACTCTCACTCTGACTCGAACCGTTGAAAGAGACGACACGCATTCCGTGAAGACCTGCCCTACTCTGCCTCTGATTTGCAGACTGTGGGTGGGGGGGGGGGAACGCTGACGGGACGCTGAATGTGATTGGACCAGAGTAGACAGACACAGACAGTGGAGCAGTGCTTGCAGAGGAGATAGCGGAGAATTTTGAGGATACCTGCCAAACGCACTGGGTGACAGGATATATTTTCCTATATATATAGTTCCACTTTATTTGGTATCACTCCGGAATCACGTTTCAACCAAGTCACTAACGTAACGTTGGTGTCATGACCCTGCGCTATGGTAGCCTACAAGTGATCAAATAAATAAAACGTCCAAGTCGCGCAACGACTCGGCAAAAAGTTGATGTCAAGTAGGAGGCCGCAAAATATCATCCAGTGGGCCGCAATAGGCCCGCAGGCCGCAAGTTTGAGACCCCTGATGTAGAGCATAGGGGACTTGAGGGTGTGTATTTAAAAGATGTAGTGCATAGGGGACTTGAGGGTGTGTAGTTAAAAGATGTAGAGCGTAGGGGACTTGAGGGTCTGTAATTAGAAGATGCAGAGCATAGGGGACTTGTGGGTGTGTAGTTAGAAGATGCAGAGCATAGGGATCTTGAGGGTGTGTAGTTAGAGACCATTGACCGGTGATAAGAGGGAGCCATTCCCTTCGTTCTACAATAGGCCAGGTCAAGAACCTTGAAGCGAATTCGTGCGACGATGGGACGCCAGTGTAGCTCTCTGAGAAGTCAGACATTACGCTCCCAGGTATGAGTGTGTGTATTCCTCTCTCTGTAAGGACCCCTGGTTAACATGCAGTTTTATTAAAGTTAAGTAGGCTATATGTTAAGTAACTTTATTCATTCCTGTGGCGGAAATGATTCCTCTGCATTTGACCCAACCAGCCACTGACATGCACCCAGAGAACTGACTTGTAATACCAAGTACCTTGGTATCGCAGGAGTATAGACGGGTTTCTTGTCCACGTCTCTATGCACCAAGGAGGCACAGAATAATGTAATCCTGGTCTGAACAATGTTATGTTTCCTTATCTCTCTATCTATCGCTCTCTTTTTCACCTACTCCCTCCCTTTTCTCTCCCTCTCTCTCTCTCTCTCTCTCTCTCTCTCTCTCTCTCTCTCTCTCTCTCTCTCTCTCTCTCTCTCTCTCTCTCTCTCTCTCTCTCTCCTCCCACTCTCTCAGTAGGACTTTTAACACACTAGCAGGTGGACCGTCGCTTGCTACACACTGGAGACATCTAGTGGTGAGGATTAGTACAAGCAGCTCTCCCATTACCACCACCAGTACTATAATGGTGTTCTGCCGTAGCGGCACCAGAGTGTGACAACAACACTCACGCGTTCAAGGTTCGAGACACTTTCACTGGAACTCTGTTGATACTCTGCATGCTGACTGTATCAGAGGTGGATGTGTTGTATTGAGATCGTTACGCTCCTGGTAAGCACTCATATAGGACAAAGGCCGGGTGTGTGAGTCTTTGTGTGTGTGTGGATGTTTGTATAGATCAGTCTGCAAACAGCTACCTTGCCTGCGTGGCTTCATCACTTTAGATTTAGGCTACAACCAAAAAGGTGAAGTTAGTGCAGGGTACAGGGTGTTGGGTGCAGGGTGTAGGGTACAGGGTGTTGGGTGCAGGGTACAGGATGTAGGGTGTAGGGTACAGGGTGTACTGTAGGGTGCAGGGTGTTGGGTGTAGGGTGCAGAGTACAGGAAGTAGGTTATAGGGAGCAGTGTGTAGCTTGCAGTGCGTACGGTGCAGGGTGCAGTGAGTGGGGTGTAGGGTGCAGGTTGTAGGATGCAGTGTGTAGGGTGTAGTGTGCAGTGTGTAGGCTGCAGTGTTCAGTGTGTATACTAGAGTGTAGTGTGTAGTGTGCAGTGTGTAGACTAGTGTAGTGTGTAGGGTGCAGTGTTCAGTGTGTAGACTAGAGTGTAGTGTGTAGGGTGCAGTGTGTAGACTAGAGTGTAGTGTGTAGGGTGCAGTGAGTAGACTCGTGTAGTGTGCAGTGTGTAGGGTGCAGTGTGTAGACTAGTGTAGTGTGCAGTGTGTAGGGTGCAGTGTGTAGACTAGTGTAGTGTGCAGTGTGTAGGGTGCAGTGTGTAGACTAGTGTAGTGTGCAGTGTGTAGGGTGCAGTGTGTAGACTAGTGTAGTGTGCAGTGTGTAGGGTGCAGTGAGTAGACTCGTGTAGTGTGCAGTGTGTAGGGTGCAGTGTGTAGACTAGTGTAGTGTGCAGTGTGTAGGGTGCAGTGTGTAGACTAGTGTAGTGTGCAGTGTGTAGGGTGCAGTGTGTAGACTAGTGTAGTGTGCAGTGTGTAGGGTGCAGTGAGTAGACTCGTGTAGTGTGCAGTGTGTAGGGTGCAGTGTGTAGACTAGTGTAGTGTGCAGTATGTAGGGTGCAGTGTGTAGACTAGTGTAGTGTGCAGTGTGTAGGGTGCAGTGAGTAGACTAGTGTAGTGTGCAGTGTGTAGGGTGCAGTGTGTAGACTAGTGTAGTGTGCAGTGTGTAGGGTGCAGTGTGTAGACTAGTGTAGTGTGCAGTGTGTAGGGTGCAGTGTGTAGACTAGTGTAGTGTGCAGTGTGTAGGGTGCAGTGTGTAGACTAGTGTAGTGTGCAGTGTGTAGGGTGCAGTGAGTAGACTCGTGTAGTGTGCAGTGTGTAGGGTGCAGTGTGTAGACTAGTGTAGTGTGCAGTATGTAGGGTGCAGTGTGTAGACTAGTGTAGTGTGCAGTGTGTAGGGTGCAGTGTGTAGACTAGTGTAGTGTGCAGTATGTAGGGTGCAGTGTGTAGACTAGTGTAGTGTGCAGTGTGTAGGGTGCAGTGAGTAGACTAGTGTAGTGTGCAGTGTGTAGGGTGCAGTGTGTAGACTAGTGTAGTGTGCAGTGTGTAGGGTGCAGTGTGTAGACTAGTGTAGTGTGCAGTGTGTAGGGTGCAGTGAGTAGACTCGTGTAGTGTGCAGTGTGTAGGGTGCAGTGTGTAGACTAGTGTAGTGTGCAGTGTGTAGGGTGCAGTGTGTAGACTAGTGTAGTGTGCAGTGTGTAGGGTGCAGTGAGTAGACTCGTGTAGTGTGCAGTGTGTAGGGTGCAGTGAGTAGACTCGTGTAGTGTGCAGTGTGTAGGGTGCAGTGAGTCTGCCTCAGGGCAGCTCTGGCTGCAATTGTAGCTTACCACCACCTGTATGACTGTGTGTGAACGAATAATGGACTCTGTAAGCGCTCTGGGGTCACTGGGGTGTCATGAAGAG
>NC_140173.1:70259394-70269595 GCF_963971535.1 Notolepis coatsorum
GGAAGCACTCTCCCGCAATTGGTCAATTCGCTAATTGACTGATTTGTTATTGGTTCTCTATCAGCCACGCCTCCTCCCAGAGGGACTGACGGTGATCACTCTGCTGATTGTTTGTTAATTAGCCTAACAAGGATGTTTGATAACAAGCTGCTCATATCCCAGCAGACACAAGATCACCCGAGGGAGAGTGAACTTTGACCTCTACTTTTTTAATTGAAGATACTGGACTGATTGTGTAAGTACAGAAGGGAGTAGTGTTAGTAACTTCTGTCTGATTGTGTAGACACTGAGGGTAGTAGGGTTAGTAGCTTCTGTCTGATTGTGTAGGTACTGAGGGTAGTAGGGTTAGTAGCTTCTGTCTGATTGTGTAGGTACTGAGGGTAGTAGAGTTAGTAGCTGCTGTCTGATTGTGTAGATACTGCAGTGTTAGTAGCTTCTGTCTGATTGTGTAGGTACTGAGGGTAGTAGAGTTAGTAACTTCTGTCTGATTGTGTAGGTACTGAGGGTAGTAGAGTTAGTAACTTCTGTCTGATTGTGTAGACACTGAGGGTAGTAGAGTTAGTAACTTCTGTCTGATTGTGTAGACACTGAGGGTAGTAGAGTTAGTAGCTTCTGTCTGATTGTGTAGACACTGAGGGTAGTAGAGTTAGTAACTTCTGTCTGATTGTGTAGATACTGAGGATAGAGTTAGTAACTTCTGTCTGATTGTGTAGAGGCTGAGGGTAGTAGGGTTAGTATCTTCTGTCTGATTGTGTAGATACTGAGGGTAGTAGAGTTAGTAACTTCTGTCTGATTGTGTAGAGACTGAGGATAGAGTTAGTAACTTCTGTCTGATTGTGTAGAGACTGAGGGATTTCAGACACAGTTGCGGCCTCTCTTTCCCTCTTGTCCTCTATTATTTTCTTGTAGGAGAAAGAGAGAGGGGGGGTGTGGAGGGAGGGGGGTGTTGAGGGAGGGGGTGTTGAGGGAGGGAGGTGGGTGTTGAGGGAGGGGGGGTGGAGGGAGGGTAGGTGTGGAGGGAGGGGTGTGTGGAAGGAGGGGGGTGTGGAGGGAGGGGGTGTGGAAGGAGGGGGGTGTGGAGGGAGGGGGTGTGGAAGGAGGGGGGTGTGGAGGGAGGGGGTGTTGAGGGAGGGAGGTGGGTGTTGAGGGAGGGGGGGTGGAGGGAGGGTAGGTGTGGAGGGAGGGGTGTGTGGAAGGAGGGGGGTGTGGAGGGAGGGGGTGTGGAAGGAGGGGGGTGTGGAGGGAGGGGGTGTGGAAGGAGGGGGGTGTGGAGGGAGGGTAGGGCAAATAGATTATTCTCATTGGTGCACTGCCTTGAGGCTCTGATGTATTCTGTAATGAGGTTACTGATCCCCATCACTCTTTACAATAAGTGGATGCGACCAGCAGCTCTATAGCTCGCCCTGTTGGTTGGTTGGTTGGTTTGTCCCTCTAGCAGCCATAGTTTGCATAGAGTTTGTGTCTGTGCGTGTGCGTGTGTGTGTGCAGGCCCGGACTGGCCATCGGGAGCACCGGGAGTTTTCACGGTGGCCTGGCCTGCGCAGATAAAAAATATATATTATAATAATCTTCCTCTGCATAATATAATAATAATAAAATGCAATGCATTTATACAGCGCTACCATGTGGTCTTGACTATGTCCACTTTCTCACCTGGTTCTTGCTCTCTCTCTGCTGACTCCATCCTGCTCTCTTTCCTTCTCTCCCTCTTTATCTTTCTCCCCTCTTTTGCTGTCAACCAAAAGGCCAACATTAACATAACAACCAAAGATAGTATTTATAATCTAATAAGAGGTAGAGATGTATAGTATAACATTATTTAAATATTATATTGGGTTGCTGTGGGGAGTGCAGTCAGCCGGTAACTCTCTCACCTGAAAATGTTTCGTCAGAATAGTCAGCAATTTTATATAGTGCTAGCTAACGTTTCAACATACCATACCAAGTGCTCCTGCCCGTCTTCGTCAAGGACGCGACAGCTTCAGCGATCTGTTGTGTGCATGTTTTTCCATTGGGTTTATCTTATCGGGGGGGGGGAAACCCTTGCGAGCACGGGGAGAACATGCAAACTCCACACAGAAAGGCCTGGTAGATCGCCCACCTGGGTACCTGGCAACGCGGAAACCTGGGCCCTCATTCATCAACGTGACGTAGAAAATTGTCTATTTCCATACTTAAGCACAGAATTTAGAATGTGTGCACGCACAAAAAAAACGGGATTTATCACACGTGCGTACACAGGTCCTACGCACACCTGTCTTGATAAATATGACTTTGATCCTACGTTTGAGCTCGTGCACTGTTTTAAGTATTTGCATACCAGAACCGCCCCGATTAACCATATACGGTAATGGAACACCCCCATGAAATGTGGAAAAGTGGACTAACCCAAGCGAACTCTGAGAGACTTCACTGAGAGCGAGATTGATCAAAGAGGTCCAACCAACAACTTGAACGTATAATCTTCGGTGCGCCGGGAGCCAAGGATGTTGACTGACCCAGTCCTGCTACAGAACCAGCACATTGACAGAAATAAATGACAAGAGATGACCCGACATCAAGCACTGTAATGACTGAAATTAAATCAATTTCAGCACGCCAACTCTGCGCTCTACAATGCCTATTGTGTGCGCTCGTCATGAGCCCGTGGTTCTGATCAGAGTCATTATGGCTTCAGTGGATAACCCTGATCTACATTGTGATGTTTTAGATACCCCAGTAATAACATTACAATTGAATTAAATACAATTAGGCCTGAATGAGACTCCGGCCACCGGCACATTATCAGCCAAAATGCGCGTTTATTGATGGAGCAAACTCTGAGAGATTGTTCACAGAGGCGCTGCCGAACCAAGATATAATATGATGTGTATAATATAATGTGTGTAGAGGCATATGATACAATCTATTTTGTTGTTGGTATTAGGTAGCCTATGAATTACATATAATAGCAGCCAGCCTACATTATGCAACAGTAACTTGCGCATATATAACACACAGCCCTGCGAAGCCTGCATACAGTAAACTAACTTGACAGACGTGTACACGTACGGTGATGCCGGATATGATATCTATTAACCATTGCTGCCTGGGCAGCGCAAACACTAATAAAGACTGTGCTGGAATATGACTGCCTTTTTTCGTTTTGTTTGATTAATACCCAGGGATTAAAGTTCTCCTCAATTTTATTCCAAATCGCGACGGATTTTCCATCAATTTTCTACCTGCTGCATATGATTTCTAGAGGCATACAATCTATTTTGATGTCAGTATTGGGTAGCCTATATAAACAATAATACGAGAGCATATACAAGAACAATGAATCTCACTGCCATGTATGATGTAGCCTGCCTTTCAATACATGAACTTGAATCCCATCATCCTATTTACATAGTCATAGTCTGTCCACTATCTTTATTACTTTGTTATTCCCCCCCCCCATCTATGTAAAGCGACCTTGCATGGGTCTCTTGAAAGGCGCTATGTAAAATGAAGCTATTATTATTATTGTTGTTGTTATTATTATTATCATGTCTGTGTGCTGAGCTCAGTGAAGTTTCAACGGAGCGAGGTAATCTATTCTAATCAACAAATTGAAGTAGAAAGCATTCCGTTGTGGCCAATCTTATTTGGAAACATGACACAAAATAATAGTATGTCGCTTTTTATTTGAAACAATATTTAATGGCGTTTGGAGGTGGGTGTTCTGCTTCTGCCCCCCGTGCCAAACAAGCAAGCCAACCTCTTGTTCCCGCATGAGCCCGTTATAATTACACTACTGTCGCTATTTTACAATGAACTATAATGAATTACGGGTCATACAGAAGTTGAACACGCCAGTGTTGGAAGTAATGCACGGAAGCTTATTTCCGCATTGAAACTAATGCATTAACTGAGGAGCGCATATGCCGTAGTAACGATATTCTACCACTGGGCGTCAGCTAAGCATGCTCAGAGCTGTGCGTAGACATAAGTACAAAGTCAAGCACATGTTCAAATTGATAATTCCCACACTTTGCTTAGAAATGGTCGTACGCACGGCTTAAGCACATATCTGTGCGTACGTCAAGTTGATAAATGAGGGCCCTGGTCCCCAAGTGGGAATCAAACCCTGGCTACATCCATGGCTACAGCAACTGAAGACTCACCTGGAAACAGCTACAGGAGCTAGGCTACAGCAACTGAAGACTCACCTGGAAACAGCTACAGGAGCTAGGCTACAGCAACTGAAGACTCACCTGGAAACAGCTACAGGAGCTAGGCTACAGCACTTCAATACTCTCCACGAAACAGATACAGGAGCTAGGCTACAGCACTTCAATACTCTCCACGAAACAGATACAGGAGCTAGGCTACAGCACTTCAATACTCTCCACGAAACAGATACAGGAGCTAGGCTACAGCACTTCAATACTCTCCACGAAACAGCTACAGGAGCTAGGCTACATCACTTCAATTCTCTCCAGGAAACAGCTACAAGAGCTAGGCTACAGCACTTCAAGACTATCCAGGAAACACCTACAGGAGCTAGGCTACAGCACTTCAAGACTCTCCAGGAAACAGCTACAGGAGCTAGGCTACAGCACTTCAAGACTATCCAGGAAACAGCTACAGGAGCTAGGCTACAGCAACTGAAGACTCTCCACGAAACAGATACAGGTGTTATGTCACACATGTGTGTGCTCATATACAGTCACACACACACACACACACACACATACACAGACATATGGACGCAAAATAAACCTACACAGGGGTTTGGTGTCCTAGTTTCCATCTGTGGGGAAGCCTCTCTCTCTCTCTCTCTCTCTCTCTCTCTCTCTCTCTCTCTCTCTCTCTCTCTCTCTCTGACACACTCACACACTCAACACCAGGGGTCTCACTGTGGTCACATGATGTTCTGCTGCTGTAAGTATTGTGTAAAGGGGCAAGCGATGGGTGTGTGAGCCTCCTCGCTCATATCAGTACTGTATGTGTGGGCATGTTTGTGTGTGTGTATGTGACCGTGCATGCGTGTATGGCCGCGTGTGTGAGTGTACGCACGTGTATGATTGTGTGTGTGCTATCTTGTCTTTCAGCTGCAATCTGCCTGCTACTCCTCCTGCACTCAAAGCGCTTGTTTCTCCCATCAGAGTGTGATCTAATACTAGGATTACTATGGGATTAACTGGAAGCTCTTATGAAATAATAGCAGAGCAGACCGTTTGTTTCTATGCGGTCAGCCCCCGATCAGCTACTACAGCGCTAGCAGAGAGAGCAGGCAGTGGAGCAGTGTTTCAGCTAGGAGGCAGTGTTTCAGCTAGGAGGCAGTGAGGCAGTGTTTCAGCTAGGAGGCAGTGTTTCAGATAGGAGGCAGTGTTTCAGCTAGGAGGCAGTGAGCCAGTGTTTCAGCTAGGAGGCAGTGTTTCAGCTAGGAGGCAGTGAGGCAGTGTTTCAGCTAGGGGGCAGTGTTTCAGCTAGGAGGCAGTGTTTCAGCTAGGAGGCAGTGAGGCAGTGTTTCAGCTAGGAGGCAGTGTTTCAGCTAGGAGGCAGTGGAGCAGTGTTTCAGCTAGGATGCAGTGAAGCAGTGTTTCAGCTAGGAGGCAGTGAGGCAGTGTTTCAGCTAGGAGGCAGTGTTTCAGCTAGGAGGCAGTGAGGCAGTGTTTCAGCTAGGAGGCAGTGTTTCAGCTAGGAGGCAGTGAGGCAGTGTTTCAGCTAGGAGGCAGTGTTTCAGCTAGGAGGCAGTGGAGCAGTGTTTCAGCTAGGATGCAGTGAAGCAGTGTTTCAGCTAGGAGGCAGTGAGGCAGTGTTTCAGCTAGGAGGCAGTGTTTCAGCTAGGAGGCAGTGAGGCAGTGTTTCAGCTAGGAGGCAGTGTTTCAGCTAGGAGGCAGTGTTTCAGCTAGGAGGCAGTGTTTCAGCTAGGAGGTAGTGAAGCAGTGTTTCAGCTAGGAGGCAGTAAGGCAGTGTTTCAGCTAGGAGGCAGTGTTTCAGCTAGGAGGCAGTGTTTCAGCTAGGAGGCAGTGTTTCAGCTAGGAGGCAGTGAAGCAGTGTTTCAGCTAGCAGGCAGTGTTTCAGCTAGGAGGCAGTGGAGCAGTGTTTCAGCTAGGAGGCAGTGTTTCAGCTAGGAGGCAGTGGAGCAGTGTTTCAGCTAGGAGGCAGTGAAGCAGTGTTTCAGCTAGGAGGCAGTGAGGCAGTGTTTCAGCTAGGAGGCAGTGTTTCAGCTAGGAGGCAGTGTTTCAGCTAGGAGGCAGTGAAGCAGTGTTTCAGCCAGGAGGCAGGAGGCAGTGTTTCAGCTAGGAGGCAGTGAGGCAGTGTTTCAGCTAGGAGGCAGTGTTTCAGCTAGGAGGCAGTGAAGCAGTGTTTCAGCTAGGAGGCAGTGTTTCAGCTAGGAGGCAGTGTTTCAGCTAGGAGGCAGTGAAGCAGTGTTTCAGCTAGCAGGCAGTGTTTCAGCTAGGAGGCAGTGGAGCAGTGTTTCAGCTAGGAGGCAGTGTTTCAGCTAGGAGGCAGTGAAGCAGTGTTTCAGCTAGCAGGCAGTGTTTCAGCTAGGAGGCAGTGGAGCAGTGTTTCAGCTAGGAGGCAGTGTTTCAGCTAGGAGGCAGTGGAGCAGTGTTTCAGCTAGGAGGCAGTGTTTCAGCTAGGAGGCAGTGAAGCAGTGTTTCAGCTAGGAGGCAGTGAGGCAGTGTTTCAGCTAGGAGGCAGTGTTTCAGCTAGGAGGCAGTGAAGCAGTGTTTCAGCTAGGAGGCAGGAGGCAGTGTTTCAGCTAGGAGGCAGTGAGGCAGTGTTTCAGCTAGGAGGCAGTGTTTCAGCTAGGAGGCAGTGAAGCAGTGTTTCAGCTAGGAGGCAGTGTTTCAGCTAGGAGGCAGTGTTTCAGCTAGGAGGCAGTGAAGCAGTGTTTCAGCTAGCAGGCAGTGTTTCAGCTAGGAGGCAGTGGAGCAGTGTTTCAGCTAGGAGGCAGTGTTTCAGCTAGGAGGTAGTGAAGCAGTGTTTCAGCTAGGAGGCAGTGTTTCAGCTAGGAGGTAGTGAAGCAGTGTTTCAGCTAGGAGGCAGGAGGCAGTGTTTCAGCTAGGAGGCAGTGAGCCAGTGTTTCAGCTAGGAGGTAGTGAGCCAGTGTTTCAGCTAACCTAAAAAGGACAATGACACTACCTTATGCATACTGCACCTTATGTGATACTGTGATACTGTGAATACTGTATGTTTCAGTTAGTTCGATAGTTAATTATATTGACTTGTTATATTGTTTACACCCAGCTTGTTTTTACTACCTGTACCTCCCCTCCCCCTCCCCCATGCTGATATGATGCCTGAATTTCCCCAAGGGGATCAATAAAGAAAGATCGTATCTTATATGTTGTAGTGTTGTAGTGTTTCAGCTAGGAGGCTGTTTTCATTATGACATATACAAATAAACCCATTTAATAAGCCCAAAGTACGAAGAAGTTAATAAACTAAATATCGAATGGGGCAATAAAGATAACATTTTCACCATATTCTGAAATGAAGATTTGGCTCCTACAATCACAATATATATGCTTTGGTTTTTAGAATCACATGTTAGATAATCCAACTGATCATAACGGACTAAATTAATATAAATTCCCTTTATTTATATTAACTCTTTAATCCAAAGTACTTCACAATTTCTGCCTCACATTCACTCATTCACTCACTCATTCACTCACACATTCACACACCGACGGCGGAGGCGACCGCACAAGGTACCGACCTGCTCAGCGGGAGCAGTTAAGTGTCTTGCTCAAGGACACTTCGACACGCTGCCGGGAGGAGCCGGAATCAAGCCGGGAACCTCCTGAGCCACTGTCGCCCCCAAGACCGCAACATTATACTACACACCGATGTTAGCATATTTGACGGAAGTGTCGTGAACTACTGGAGTTCACCTGTGACAAATACAGCCACTAGTTGACTATAAGGCTGAGACCACTTATCGATTTATCGATAATTATCGATAACTGTGTGAAATCGATAAGTGGCGTCACTCATCGATTTTTTTGCATGTGTACAAAAATAAATATATATATTTAAAATTCTTTTTTCTTAAAAAAGAAAAAAAAAATATTATTTAACGTTAGTTTGTGTGTGTGTGTCATGGGCCAACTACAGCATTGCAAAAACTACAGTGAGTGCACGTGACACACACACACACACACACACACACACACACACACACACACACACACACACACACACACACACACACACACACACAAACGAACGTTAATTACTATTTTTTATTATTATATTTTTTTACATGCAAAATAATAATACAAAATAATAAAATATCTATATCGATAATTTTGTCCCGATTTATCGATTCTTCCAAATGGCATATTGTCTCAGCCTTAGTTGACTAACACTCTTTTATAGTGGATGCCTCAGATCTCTGTGATCTGGCAGTGATCCACCTGCTCAGGGCTGGTTTCAGAAGACAGGGATCAGCGGCTGTCTTCACCCAAGACATAATGTCCCACTTCAGGGACGTGTTTGTGTTTGACTCCCCTCTTGTCTGTGTGTGTGTGGCTGTGTGTGTGTGTGTGTGTGTGTGTGTGTGTGTGTGTGTGTGTGTGTGTGTGTGTGTGTGTGTGTGTGTGTGTGTGTGTGTGTGTGTGTGTGTGTGTGTGTGTGTGTGTGTGTGTGTGTGTGTGTGTGTGTGTGTGTGTGTGTGTGTGTGTGTGTGTGTGTGTGTGTGTGTGTGTGTGTGTGTGTGTGTGTGTGTGCGTGCGTGCGTGGGTGCGTGCGTGCGTGCGTGCGTGCGTGCGTGCGTGCGTGCGTGCGTGCGTGCGTGCGTGCGTGCGTGCGTGCGTGTGTGCGTGTGTGTGTGTGTGTGTGTGTGTGCGTGTGTGTGTGCGTGTGTGCGTGCGTGCATGAGGGAGCACGGCATGCACGTGTGTTGGTGCCAGTGAGCACACATTCCCCCCTCTCTCCCTGATGGTGTCATGGAGAGAGGGATATATATAGCAGCGTTGGTGTGAAGCTGCTTTCTTTCTGGTTCCTCTGCAGCTTATTGTAGCTTTAATCAAAAGCAATCTGGAGCCTCTGCAGCTTATTGTAGCTTTAATCAAAAGCAATCTGGAGGAGGGGGAGGGAACAAGGGGAGGGAGCGAGGGGGGGGAGGGAGAGAGAGGGAGAGAGAGGAATAGAGAGAGAGAGATGGCCGATGCCAAGTGTTTTATTTTAGCTCCTTTAAAGAGTCATTTGGGAGTGTTCAGGAGTAATGAGAACCCTAGTGACGGTCTCTCACCTTCCATTACATCCCTATGTCTCTCTCTCTCTATCTCTCTCTCTATATCTATCTCTCTCTTTCTCTCTCTCTATCTCTGTCTCTCTTTCTCTCTCTCAATCTATATCTCTCCTCTCAATCAATCTCTCTCTCTCTCTCTCTCTCTCTCTCTCTCTCTCTCTCTCTCTCTCTCTCTCTCTCTCTATCTCTCACTGTCTCTATCTTTCTCTTTCTAATAATAATAATTGTACAGATGTAGCCATGTATAGAACGTGTATTACAGAGCTTGTTCTCTTATTGTATGACAACAATCTACATATGTTGCAGCTAATACTGAACACTGACTTTTCTCCCTACATATATAACAGTTTTTGAGGATCAGGGAGATGGATAAACTCAGGATCAATTTGATTTATTTTATGAAATGAAACCTCTCTTAGCCTCTTAAGCCCGACGGGTCCAGTACGCATTTGTAGACATATGAGGAGAGGGCATCCAGAGCTCTCAAAGAGCGTTGACATTTCGTAATTTCGAAAAAATTACCTAGCCAATTCCAGCTTCCTGCAAGCAAATTACTTGTCTATGCATTTTTTTTATTTCTCTTATTTCTCTGGATTATCTATCACAAAACTGAATGTTATTGGCATAGATTGGAGCGCAGTTAGTGTGTCTACCTTCTGTGAACTTTTAGCAACAATCCGCGTTGCAATCCAATCCAAAATGGCGAACCTGTCTCTAAGATAAAAAACGGACTATATTTACAGTAGATTTCATTCACAGTTCTTGCTGCACGCCTGGAGGTACTAAATCCAAATCTAACTCTGCCACTTGAAAGAGGAGATTTGGCCCGATCCATAGATGTGCGAGTTGGCTATAATAAGGTCATTTATAGGCCTGGTATTCTATATTCTATAATAATATTTCAAATTGCATGTGTCCGGATGGCAGAATTCATTACTGTATCTACAAAACATTCTGTTTAAT
>NC_140173.1:70269795-70274795 GCF_963971535.1 Notolepis coatsorum
AACACGCCCCCTCCCAACAAGCCCCGCCCCTGAACTGCGCGAGCCCCCCGGCCAGGGGCCCCAGGTGCGACGGACCAAGCGGGAGAAGGCGGAGAGCATGCTGCGGAACGACTCGCTCAGCTCGGACCAGTCGGAGTCGCTGCGTCCGCCCCCCCACGGCCCTACAAGTCGAAGCGCGGCCCGGGGGGGGGCGGCAAGAGGCAGACCAGCGTCAGCAGCTCGGAGGAGGATGGAGGAACCACACCCGAGTACAGCAGCTGCGAGGACGCAGAGATCGAGAGCGTCAGCGAGAGAGGTGAGAAAAACTACTAACGTTCTTACTGTCTTCTACTGTCAAGTTTCAAGTTTTGTTTTATTTGTCACATAAGGTTCATTACAGTGAAATGCTTGGTTCTGTATGAGCCCCCTAATATTGTGCTTCATACAGTAAAAACAAGTATATATATATATTAAATATGGTGTAGTGTTAAAAAGTGTTAAAAGGTGTGTAAAAAGTGTGTAAAAAGTGCCACGCACTTGTCATGCACTTGTCCATGGACACCTGGAGAGGTTAAGTATGCGCATGGTCAAATCATCTCGGTTGATACAAACGTATTGGCTGAAACATGGTAAATTGAATGCCACATTGTTTAGGAGTTTGGTAGAGGACACAACGTTCTCTGGCCAGGAGAATTCGGTCAAGCACACCTGACTTCTTTTGGGGTTACCTTAGAAACTATCTGACACAAAGGGAGGGGGCGGGGGATGGGATGACAGGAAGGAGGGTGAAGACAGGAAGGAGAGGGTGAGGGGCACAGGCAGGAGGGGGGAATGTGTTATCAAAAGGACTAGAATGAGGGTCCAGGAGGGGGGAGTTAGGTGTTAACAAAAGGACTAGAATGAGGGTCCAGGAGGGGGGAGGTAGGTGTTAACAAAAGGACTAGAATGAGGGTCCAGGAGGGGGGAGGTAGGTGTTAACAAAAGGACTAGAACGAGGGTCCAGGAGGGGGGGAGTTAGGTGTTAACAAAAGGACTAGAATGAGGGTCCAGGAGGGGGGAGGTAGGTGTTAACAAAAGGACTAGAACGAGGGTCCAGGAGGGGGGAGGTAGGTGTTAACAAAAGGACTAGAAAGGAATCTTCCACGCACTCTTCCACGAAATAATCTTCCTTGTCTATATTACTACCTACTATACTAGTATGTCTCTACTACTATACACTCAACCCTGCAGCACCCAAGTTTCAACACTGTTTGATGAACATTGTTACTCAGCTGCCAGAGTTGTGCCCTTCCTGCTGACTTGTCGTACAGAACATGTAAGTGGCTTTGGATAAAAGTGTTCAGCTAAAATGACTAAATGTAAATGTAAAAAATGTAAAGAGGTCTGTCGGCGAATCCTCACTGTGACAAACCAGTCAGAGGGACTGAATCTTCTAGTTTCATCTCATGTACATTATCTTAACCAAACAGGTTGTCATTAATTAGCGGTTTCAACCTCTTCAGCTCGTCCGTTCTTTACAATCCAAAACTTGTGGAGAAGCGAAAAACACAACTATCCATGACATCACCCTGAGACAGCATGTGAGCCTCTTTATTTGAAGACATGCTGCTTTAAATCACTGTGTGTGTGTGTGCGTGTGTTAGTGTGTGTGAGTGAGTGAGTGAGTGAGTGAGTGTGAGTGTGAGTGTGTGTGTGTGTGAGTGTGTGAGTGACTGTGTGCATGCATTAGTGTTTGAGAGAGTGTGTGTGTGAGTGAGTGAGTGAGTGAGTGAGTGTGTGTGAGTGTGTGTGTGTGTGTGTGTGTGTGTGTGTGTGTGTGTGTGTGTGTGTGAGTGAGTGTGTGCATGCATTAGTGTTTGAGAGAGTGTGTGTGAGTGTGTGTGTGCATTAGTGTTTGAGAGTGTGAGTGTGCATGTGTGCATGCGTGTGTGCATGCATTAGTGTTTGAGAGAGTGTGTGTGCGTGCATTCGTGTTTGAGATAGTGTGTCGTATATTATAAGTCAATACATTAGATTAATCATAGTGCATACAGGTTACTAACTGGAGGGGAAAAAGACACAGAATGATAGTGATGGTCCTCATCTGACTCCAAAATAGCCAGTAGAGAATAAATTGTGCAGTCAGACGACAAGAGTTCTATAGTTCAACTCAATTGATTTATTGCCGCGGGGCTCAAAGAGAATAAAAGGTTGTTTACATACAGGGATTATTTCATAGTACATCAAACAGGCTGTACAAAAGGTTTGTTGAGGTGTGTGTCATTAGAGCCCATTCACAGTGGCGTTCTCACATCAAACAAGTCTGTACATATAACAATAGTCCTGTTACATCAATGAAATAGAATATACCTTTGCCATCACATAGTTAAACCTGGTCTAAGATACATTTACACTATATCACAACAAAACAGTGATCTCATGGTCCACTTATGTCATGGCAAACAGCATATTCTGTGGAGCAGGGAGGCGCAGAACCCCTGGGGTGGGGGGGGGGTATCTGTCTGGCCTGCTCTCTCTAACAATGCGTTCTCATCTATATACTCTCGCATCAAACAATCAGTTACATTCTATATATGGAGCTGTACCAATCTCTTTTCTCGATTCTAAAAACAGGCGTTCTTCTGTTCTTGGGTTCCAATCAGGTGATCTTCTTCTCCTTCTATGGGCTTGGTTTTCTCATGTTGGACAGAGGGGGGGTCTGCCTGTGGCCCCCTTTGTGCAAGTCAGGAAGTGGCTCATTTTCTCCCCTCTGGATGAATCAGACATTTTAACATTCCTTCGTGTACCATTTTGATTTTCCAATGTACATGGTTCATGCAATGACCTATAGATCTCTAATATCACCCCAGTACAGTCATTGCTTCTAGGCTGATACCAAACATCATAGGAGACAGCACCAACCTTTATTTACCAGACTGAAACTTTGTAATATAACTGTGATAAATATACCAGGATTCTTAATTCTAAATATCTATATAGATGTTTTCTTGGTTTCTTTATAGAGTTGTCAATCCAATCAAAGCCAATCAAGTATCATGCTTTTTCATTTCACTTTGAAACATGTGCTATTGATTAATGATCTTTATTCCTGTCTTATACAATCAGAGCCAGTTATCTGGTCTCTGCTGAACTTTGCTAACAGATGGGTGTGACTTTTAAGTTCCTTTTGTTCTAGTGGTGAGTACATCTGCTAGTGGGGGTTGCAATGACTGTTCCTGCTGTTATCTGATGCAACTGTCTCTAGAATGGTTCCTTATTTAGCCCTGCAAACCACTCTGCTGCTAAAAAGTATACAAGGCATTTGCATATATTTTCTATTTACAGACATATTGATTATGAAATCCCAGTCAAGGGTACCACACATGCATTAGTGTTTGAGAGAGAGTGAGTGTGTGTGTGCGTGCGTTCGTGTTTGAGAGAGTGAGTGTGCGTGTTTGTGTGTGCGTGCATTAGTGTTTGAGAGAGTGAGCGAGAGTGTGCATGTGTGTGTGTGTGTGTGTGTGTGCGTGCATTAGTGTTTGAGAGAGTGAGTGAGTGTGAGTGTGTGTGTGTGTGTGCATTCATGTTTGAGACAGTGAGTGTGAGTGTGTCCGCGCGCGAGTGTGTGCGTTAGTGTTTGAGAGAGTGAGTGTGCGTGTCTATGTGCGCGTGTGTTAGCGTTTGAGAGAGTGAATGTGAGTGTGTGTGTGTGTGCGTGTGTGTGTGTGTGCGTTAGTGTTTGAGAGAGTGAGTGTGAGTGTGTGTGTGTGTGTGTGTGTGCGTGCATTATCAAATCAAATCAAACCAAATTTATTTGTAAGGCCCGACAACACACATTAATGTCCCCATGGGCCGCACACGTCTTCTTTAAACAAGTCAAGAAGAAACATCACAATAAGTCAAGAACAAAACAAAAACACCATAAAGTAAAAAAGAAATTCAAAATAAATGCAAAATAAATGCAACACTCCCAGGCAATAAAACAGGTGAACAGTTGCAGTTGGTAACAGTTGGTTGGACAGTGTTTGAGAGAGTGAATGTGTGAATGTGTGAATGTGTGTGTGTGTGTGTGTGTGTGCATTAGTGTTTGAGTGAGTGTGAGTGTGTACTACCCTTTTAACACAGCAACATGGGAGGTAGATGCAGCCTCTATATAAATAGTGGATATGTTTAGTCTGAGGCCATGTTTAGACGGAGAGAGTCTGAACAGAAACCGCAAAAGTCGTCTTGCGCTCTCACTTTTAATGTTGCGTTTAGACTAGTGTTTTGGGATGGAATTCTGCGTGCAGACGAGGCTGTAAAAGTGTAGTTGACTCGAGACGACAGAGCCCCGCTGTCACACGATTGGCGCAGATGTCACATGACCAGAAACGTCAGTGGCCAATCAGATCGCGCAAACCGAACGCGGAAGTGCAACTCCGTCAGGGAAAATATTCACGCAACCCATACGCTACACTGCCTCAGGTCGTTGAGACAACCAGGCATGCTGTGAAGACCCGCCCTACTCTGCCTCTGATTCGCAGACTGTGGGTGGGGGAATGTGATTGGACCAAAGCAGAGTCACACAGACAGTGGCTCCAGTCACTAATAGTTGCGATAGCCGCTGGACTGATTCTTGTGTATTTAAAAGTACTGCCAATGTAGCCTTCAGGTGATCTCCGTGGATAGAATCAGACATGCTTGTTCGCTTTGTTTACGCTTCTAGGCTACTGGCGCATGCCTGTGACGTGAGCAGTACGCGACGAGAGCCTTGACAACCCTTTCGTCATAGTTTTATGCGGTTTGACTGTTCAGATGATAGCGCGAAGGTGTATCGTTTCTAGGATTTCCACCAAGGAAGGTGGTCTCACTTTTTTGCGGATTCTCCCAGCAAAAACGCTGTTGCCGTATAAACAAAACGCACATCCGAATTTTTTTTCTTTTCGGATTCACCTGCTAGCGTTTACGTCTAAACATGGCCTCAGTCCATCATCTTGACTCTCTACATCTTCTCTCAGACGAGGCTCAGATCAGTTGGTCTCAGACCAGCTCTCAGTGGTTTG
>NC_140173.1:70282295-70287295 GCF_963971535.1 Notolepis coatsorum
TCAAACTTCTGTATAGCCTGTCTCAAATGTCTGTAGCCTGTCTCAAACTTCTGTATAGCCTGTCTCAAACTTCTGTATAGCCTGTCTCAAACTTCTGTATAGCCTGTCTCAAACTTCAGTGTAGCCTGTTTCAAACTTCTGTATATCGTATCTCAAACTTCTGTATAGCCTGTCTCAAACTTCTGTATAGCCTGTTTCAAGCTTCAGTGTAGCCTGTTTCAAGCTTCTGTATAGCCTGTTTCAAGCTTCTGTAGCCTGTTTCAAACTTCTGTATAGCCTGTTTCAAACTTCTGTATAGCCTGTTTCCAGCTATTGTATAGCCTGTCTCAAGCTTCAGTATAGCCTGTCTCAAGCTTCAGTATAGCCTGTCTCAAACTTCAGTATAGCCTGTCTCAAACATCTGTATAGCCTGTCTCAAGCTTCAGTATAGCCTGTCTCAAACTTCTGTATAGCCTGTCTCAAGCTTCTGTATAGCCTGTCTCAAACTTCTGTATAGCCTGTCTCAAACTTCTGTATAGCCTGTCTCAAACTTCTGTATAGCCTGTCTCAAACTACTGTATAGCCTGTTTCAAACTTCTGTATAGCCTGTTTCCAGCTATTGTATAGCATGTCTCAAGCTTCAGTATAGCCTGTCTCAAACTTCTGTATAGCCTGTCTCAAGCTTCTGTATAGCCTGTCTCAAACTTCTGTATAGCCTGTCTCAAACTTCTGTATAGCCTGTCTCAAACTACTGTATAGCCTGTTTCAAACTTCTGTATAGCCTGTTTCCAGCTATTGTATAGCATGTCTCAAGCTTCAGTATAGCCTGTCTCAAACTTCTGTATAGCCTGTCTCAAGCTTCAGTATAGCCTGTCTCAAACTTCTGTATAGCCTGTCTCAAACTTCTGTATAGCCTGTCTCAAACTTCTGTATAGCCTGTTTCAAACTTCTGTATAGCCTGTTTCCAGCTATTGTATAGCATGTCTCAAGCTTCAGTATAGCCTGTCTCAAACTTCTGTATAGCCTGTCTCAAGCTTCAGTATAGCCTGTCTCAAACTTCTGTATAGCCTGTCTCAAACTTCTGTATAGCCTGTCTCAAACTTCTGTATAGCCTGTTTCAAACTTCTGTATAGCATGTATCAAACTTCTGTATAGCCTGTCTCAAACTTCAGTATAGCCTGTTTCAAGCTTCAGTATAGCCTGTCTCAAACTTCTGTATAGCCTGTCTCAAGCTTCTGTAGCCTGTTTCAAACTTCTGTATAGCCTGTCTCAAACTTCTGTATAGCATGTCTCAAACTTCTGTATAGCCTGTTTCAAACTTCTGTATAGCCTGTCTCAAACTTCTGTATAGCCTGTCTCAAACTTCTGTATAGCCTGTCTCAAACTTCAGTATAGCCTGTTTCAAGCTTCTGTATAGCCTGTTTCAAGCTTCTGTAGCCTGTTTCAAACTTCTGTATAGCCTGTCTCAAGCTTATGTCTCAAGTTTATGTATAGCCTGTCTCAAGCTTCAGTATAGCCTATCTCACACGCATGATTAGCCTGTCTCAAGCTTATGTCTCAAGTTTATGTATAGCCTGTTTCAAGCTTCTTTATAGCCTGTCTCAAGCTTATGTCTCAAGTTTATGTTATGTATAGCCAGTCTAAAGATTATGTATAGCCTGTCTCAAGTTTATGTATAGCCTGTCTCAAGTTTATGTATAGCCTGTCTCAAGTTTATGTATAGCCTGTCTCAGGCGTATGTCTCAAGTTTATGTATATCCTGTCTCAAGTTTATGTCTCAAGTTTATGTATAGCCTGTAGGGCTGAGCCCAAATGTTAGAACGTTTGAACCTTCGTTCATTACGTTGGCATTCGAATTCTAAATCAACATTCAAATTTTTTATTTTGAATAATTAAGATACATCTTTTTTTTTCCTATTAATTCTGTTTAAACCAATGGTTTTTTTTTTCACAGTTGCAGATAAAGATTAGGCTACACTAATATTATAGTATTAAAAGAAACTGATAAGTTATATTCATTAAAGAAAGTTGATTTAATTGATTTAGTTGGGCTGGGGCTGGGGCTGGAAAGTTGATTTAATAAATAAAAAATACTAACTTAATCAGATTAATCACTTTATTCAAATTGAGGATTTAGTATATATATATATATATATATATATTTTATATATATATAAAAAACGTTTGTTCGAAAAACCCTGACGAAGTTCGAATCCCAAAAACAGGCTTCTTTATGTATAGCCTGTCTAAAGATTATGTATAGCCTGTCTCAAGTTTATGTATAGCCTGTCTCAGGCGTATGTCTCAAGTTTATGTATAGCCTGTCTCAGGCGTATGTCTCAAGTTTATGTATAGCCTGTCTCAAGTTTATGTCTCAAGTTTATGTATAGCCTGTCTCAAGTTTATGTATAGCCTGTCTAAAGTTTATGTATAGCCTGTATTAAGCATATGTCTCAAGTTTATGTATAGCCTGCCTCAAGTTTATGTATAGCCTGTCTCACACTTCTGTATAGCCTGTCTCATGCTTAAATACTGTCTAATGTCAACACATCACTTGTGAAGAAGCACCAAATTTGGCAGAGCTGTGTGTGGTTGAGAGACAGGCTGGTATGCACAGTGTATACAACTTCCATGTGTGTGTGTGTGTGTGTGTGTGTGTGTGTGTGTGTGTGTGTGTGTGTGTGTGTGTGTGTGTGTGTGTGTGTGTGTGTGTGTGTGTGTGTGTGTGTGTGTGTGTGTGTGTGTGTGTGTGTGTGTGTGTGTGTGTGTGTGTGTGTGTGTGTGTGTGTGTGTGTGTGTGTGTGTGTGTGTGTGTGTGTGTGTGTGTGTGTGTGTGTGTGTGTGTGTGTGTGTGTGTGTGTGTTGTGTGTGTGTCTTATGTGTTTACATGGTCTTCTCTCTGTTCCAGGAGACTGGGAGTGTTACCCACATGACCCCACTGTATGGCATGTAAGTAATCGCTTTATTTCTTCATTTCTAGTGCATACAGCGGATGTGTTTGTGTGCCTGGTGTGAGAGAGAGAGAGAGAGAGAGAGAGAGAGAGAGAGAGAGAGAGAGAGAGAGAGAGAGAGAGAGAGAGAGAGAGAGAGAGAGAGAGAGAGAGAGAGAGAGAGAGAGAGAGAGAGAGAGAGACAGAGAGAGAGAGAGAGAGAGAGAGAGAGAGAGAGAGAGAGAGAGAGAGAGAGAGAGAGAGAGGAGAGAGAGAGAGATATAGAGAGACAGCAAGAGAGGAGTGAGGAAGAGATAGAGAGAAAGAGAGAATGAGAAAGAGATAGTGAGTGAGTGAGTGAGTGAGTGAGTGAGTGAGTGAGTGAGTGAGTGAGTGAGTGAGTGAGTGAGTGAGTGAGTGATGTGAGTGAGTGAGTGAGTGAGTGAGTGAGTGAGTGAGTGAGTGAGTGAGTGAGTGAGTGAGTGAGTGAGTGAGTGGGTGGTTGACTACAGATCCATGTAGACCGTGATGGGGTTGTCTTTTCATCCTGGATCAAAGTTATCTGAATATTGGAGTTGGCTTGTCTACAACATGTAATCATTAAACAGGAGTATATTACATGTCTACAACATGTAATAATTTATTGAGAATGATACTGTCTACAACATGCAATAATGTAATGGGAGTATATTACATGTCTACAACATGTAATCATGTATTGAGATTGATACTGTCTACAACATGTAATCATTTAATAGGAGTATATTACATGTCTACAACATCATTTAATGGGAGTACAGTATATTCAGAGTATATGTGACCCGGCACGGTCTAGGTCGGAGTGTGGCGGCAGAGAGCATTCCTCAGAAATCACGCAAAAATGTCACACGTTTCAGAAATAGGTCAAAATAGAAATATTGCATTTTTTACTGCTTTGATATGTTCTATAACTGTTTCTTGTTTGCAAAACGCAATACAACTTGTAAATTAGTTAATTATTGTCTTCTGTTGCTTCAAGTTCAAGTTTGTTTTTATTTGTCAGAACAAAATACAGTATACTTTATAATGAAATTCTTGTTACTTATGAGCCCCTGAGAGTGTAGAGAGAAAGTAAGTAAAAAAATATTAGGAAGTAAAAAGTTGGTAAAGTCAATATACAATACAGAGTAAAATGAGTAACAGTGAGGTAGAATGCAGAGGTACAAAACTTGGGGTAGGGTGCACATGAGGTATGAATGTGGTGCAAATCTATTTAATAATAGATCAATATCTATTTATCGGGCGGCTGGGTAGCACAGTGGAGAATGCACTCGGCTACCACCGCAGAGACTCTGGGTTCGAATCCAGCTGTCAGCGGTACCTCCGGCTTGGTCAGTCGTCCCTACTAACACAATTGGCAGTGTTAGCGGGTGGGAAGCCGGCGGGGTATGTGTGTGTCCTGGTCGTTGTAAACTGTGATTCCTACTGGATCGGTCAGGGCGCCTGTTCAGCAGGGAGGGGATCGGGGGGGAAATAGTGTGAACCTCCGCATGTGTTACATTCCCCCAGTGAGACTCCTCGCTGTCAGGTGAAAAGAAGCGGCTGGCTGACTCCACATGTATCGGAGGAGGCATGGGGTAGTCGTCTCCCTCCCTAGGCCGACAGTGGGGCAATGCGCGCAACGACCAGGAAGGGAATTGGCATAAACGACTAAATTGGGATGGGAGAAAAATACAGAAAAAAGTGAGAAAAAAAAATGTATAAAAAAAAAAAATAGATACATATAAAGTGTGTTAAAGTGTCTAAAGTGAATAAAGGGAGTGGTAAGGTGAGTGTTTGTTTAAAGTGAGTGTGTACATGTGGATGTGTGTGCAGTGTGTATAGATGGTGGGTTGTTACATAGTGTCATTGAGCATCCTGATGGCCTGGGGATAGAAGCTCCTTCTGAGTCTCTCTGTACTGGCCATGAGGCTCCGGTAGCGCTTGCCTGACCGCAGCAGTTCAAAAAGGCAGTTGTTTTGGTGACTAGAGTCTTTGATTATTATCTTAGCCTTGGCCCTGCAATGCTTGTTATAAACGTCCTGGAGAGTGGGAAGCCCACCTCCAATTGTG
>NC_140173.1:70294795-70312295 GCF_963971535.1 Notolepis coatsorum
CAGTAAAAGTTTAAAATCGATACGGAAACAGACGGGGAGCCAGTGGAGAGAAGCCAGAATTGGTGTGATGTGGTCACGTTTCCTGGTACCGGAAAGCAGATGGGCAGCCGCATTTTGTACCAGTTGCAGGCGACGGAGCAGCAACTGGTCAATGCCGACATACAACGCATTGCAGTAATCCAGCCGGGTCGAGATAAAGGCATGGATCACCCCTCTCCAGATCCTTCTGGGAGAGGTAGGGTTTGGTCTTGGCCAGGAGTCTGAGGTGGAAAAAGCTGGTTTTTACCACCGAGCTAACCTGTTTGTCAAATTAAAAATGTCTCACAGAGTAGCGGATATTTGAGCCCAGAGGGCCTAGGGCATTGGCAGTAGGGTCAACCGAATCATTACTAAATAAAATGATCTCTGTTTTGCGCTCATTTAGGTTGAGACAATTTGCACTCATCCATATTTTTATGTCAGCCAGGCAATCTAACAGTGGCTGTAATGTAACCTTGCCTTTTGCTTGTAGGGGTAAATAGATCTGCACATCGTCGGAGAAGCAATGGAAGGACATGTTGTGCTTTGCAATGATTGAGCCTAAGGGCAACATATATAATAAAAAAAAGAATGGGGCCCAGTATCGACCTCTGCACGTGTTATGTCACGGTAACTGGTGGGCTCAAATGCACAAGTCGGGAGGCAGAATAATGTTTATCCCCGTGGGGCATTTATTACTATGTAGAGGGGGGGGGGGGGGGGGGGGAGACAGGTGCAGTGTGTTAGGGTGTCTTTAACCTGGCGGGTGGACGATCGTGGCCAGTGTGGGTCACTGGAGGTAGTGGGCTGTGGAGTATAAGTCCTCGCTGCAGTGCAGGCGGTGTGTGAGACAGGTATGGAGGGTTGTGGAGGTGAAGCCGTAATTGCATGTTGTGGTTGTGGATTAAAACTTTCGTTTTTCATGATCCCTGAATCCCCCCAGAAGTTTGCTGCCTGTATAAAGCTTCCATGCAGGTCACTCAGAACCCGGCCAGAACTCCGACCATGCTACTCTGTAAGTAGGCTAATAGCTTCACATCCACTACACTACTGGGCAGTATTTCATACAACTTAATGTCCAAACATCTATCCCTTTAAAAGCCTCACAGTATATAAACTATTGCATCCATATGTGTTTCATTTAAAACGTCGGGCTTATAACTATATGAATCATAAAATGTACCCATATCTCAGTGAAATCACCACGGCTACTGTCATATCGTCCTATAGGAGTCGTTCCACTAGTCACATGTCTATGGAGCAGCTCCAGGATTTGTCTCTTGAGGATGACATCATCACTGGGGTCTTGTCTCCCTGGTTTTCAGCTCGAGGACAGACTTGTTCATGTTCACGCATTTAAACTGAGCTGTACAGTATGATAGGAATAACACATGTGAATTGTATTTCAGGGTGGACGCTCAGAGTCTCCTCCATAGGAACTCATTTACTTACAGTAAATAACAATTCAGTAAATCTACTGAAGAAAACATGAAAACATACTGTTTAGTAATGAATCAATATTTACTTATAGGTATTGCCTTACAAGTTTAAATCCCCATCACCTTTTCTGTAACATATACATGTATATATAACAACGTTGTGCCTAAGTGAGATCAGATCTAAGATCAGCTCTAACGCTTCATTAATAGACAGTTTCCACACAACAGTCTCTTTCTCCTCAAGATGCTGCTGCTGCTGCTGCTTTTATGATCTAACGTATTTTTTGCTCCTTCATAAAAAAAAGTTGAACATATTGATTTCTCTCCAAACACATGCGAAGGGTGTGTAGAAAATATCAGTAAGTAAACACTGCCCTTGCTTTAGGAATTCTCTCGATCCTGCCATACTTCTCCCTCCCAGAGAGACAACCCCCCCCCCCCCCCCCTCCTCCCCCTTCTCCACCCATGACTCTATCGCTTTCTTTCACTTGTGTCATTATGGCTCATCAATTGAAAAGATACAAATTTAAATAAATAATTTTTTCTGGGCAGGGATGCAAATTGGCCTCAGGTGGGGTCCGTGACATGAAGTGAAAGCAAACGATAGAACCTTTGTTCAAAAATTATTTTAAAAACCCTATGAAATAAAATCATTCTACCTCAGCCAATGATTTAAAGATGCTTTCAGTGATCTTAAAAAAATTATTTGTGTTTCAAATCATGAACTCAGATGTACGGAGCCCTGGTGTGGCCATAATATATATCGAGGCAGCGTTTTACTACACTGAGTGCTCTAAATTCTATTGCATGGGCACGAGGTATAATTCGTTCCCACGTTTTGATTAATTAGTGTGCATAAGATACAATTAGTTCCCATATTGTTTATAATTTGCGTGCACAAATTATACATTTGCAGGTTTTTTGTGCGCACAAATCAATTCAAACTTGGAAACAAATTGCATCTTGTGTGCACAAATTAGTATATAGTATAAATTTGTGCACTCAAATTAGCCAAAACATGGGAACGAATTGTGTAATTTGTGTGCTCAAATTAGCCAAAACGTGGGCACGAATATCATTTTGATACATTTGTACACACGAGATACAATTCGTTCCCACGTTTTGATTAATTTGTGTGCACAAAACAAATCTTGTGTGCTCAAATTTACCTAAACGTGGGAACAAATTGTATCCTGTGTGCATGCAACAGCATTTCGAGGGCTCAAAGACATGGCCTCGATATACACAGTATATTCTTTCGCTCTCTACGGGCCACTCCATGCAGGCTGGGCTTCATCTATAGCAAACAAGATTTAGTCGTTTTATAAAATAAAAAAATATGGAACGAGTTTATAAGCTACAAACATTACGTTTATGATTTGGCATTTACTCTATAACAGCTCAAGAGGCTACCTGGAGGCACGCAGAACCTGCTGACAGCACCTTTAATGATGGAGCGGTGTGTTCATGAGAAGAGCTTGTTTCTGTACTCTCATACTCTCATCTTCCTTATCATTTCTCATCGTTCTTCTTTTCCTTTTGGTAACCAAGCGACATGTTGACCACCCCTCCTCCTCCTCCACCCCAACGTCAAAATAACATTCAATCGCAAATCCTGCTTTCTACCTGTAGAATTAGTGAATTACATCTGAATGCATGCGTGCCTGTGCATTGACCGGGATACTGGCTTTACTGCTGTCCAATCGGGCGCCTGTGTGAGTGTGATTGACATGTTATCTTTGTGTTTTTTTTCTTCTACTTTTCCCTTGCAGTGATATCCCAAGAATCCCAGACACGTCCCACCCTCCATTAGAATCTAGTAGGTATCTATTCTGGTCTCTCTGGCGGTGTATCTCTTCCTTTGATTATCTCTTCCTCTCTTTCACAGTCTCTCTCTCTTTCTCTCTCTCTCTCTTTCTCTCTCTCTCTCTCTCAATTCAATTCAATTCAATTCAAATGGGCTTTATTGACATGGGAAACATACGTTTACATTGCCAAAGCCAAACAAAACAAAACAATCAAACAGAGAAAACAAAATAAATCAGTACATTACAGACGGAATTTCTAGTACAGTCTTTATGGTGGTTGCATTCCGCTGGATGTCCTTTTCTTGTCACAGCAGCTCACAAATCTTGCTGCTGTGTTTGCACATTCTTGTATTTCTCCCAGTAGGTATGGGAGTTTTGAGTTATTGTCCATGTTTTCAAAGTCTCTTTGGGTGTTTGCAATTTGTCGGAAGTATATGTCTCTGATGTCTTGGTATAGTGGGCAAGTTGTTATGAAGTGGAGCTCGGTTTCCACCTCATCTTGTGTGCAGTGGGTGCATAGTCTGTCTTCTCTTGGGAGCCAGGTCTGCCTATGGCGGCCTTTCTCAATGGCTAGGCTGTGCTCGCTGAGTCTGTACCTAGTCAAGGATCTTCTTAGTTTTGGGTCAGTCACGGTGCTCAGGTATTCTGCCATTGTGTACTCTCTGTTTAGGGCCAAATAGCATTTCAATTTGCTCTGGTTTTGGGTTGTTTCTTTCCAATGTGTCAGATAGTTTTCTTATAATTTGATTTAGTCCAGTGTGGTTACTGTCTGGTGGTTCTGCTTGTGTTTGTGAGCAGAGTCCCAGAACCATCTGGCTGAGTGGGCATCTATCGAGGGTCTCTCTGTGGGTGAGGGCTATGTTGTGGAGTGTGTCTGGGTCGCTTTCTTTTAGGTGGTTGTGGAATTTGAATGCTCTTTTTTGAATTTTTATGATTAGTGGGTATCTTCCTAGTTCTGCTCTGCATGCATTATTTGGCGTTTTCCGTTGGGTGCAGAGAATGGATTTGCAAAATTCTGCATGCAGAGTCTCAATTGGGTGTTTGTCCCATTTGGTGAAGTCTTGGTTTGCAAGTGGGCCCCAGACTTCACAACCATATAGGGAAATCGGTTCTATGACGGAGTCTAATATTTTGAGCCAGATTTTGACTGGAATGTCTAATATGATGTTCCTTTTTATGGCATAAAAAGCCCTTCTTGCTTTGTCTCTCAGGTCGTTCACAGCTTGATTGAAGTTCCCTGTAGCACTGATGTTTAGGCCGAGATATGTGTAGTTTTTTGTGTGTTCTAGGGAAATTGTGTCTAGGAGGAATTTGTTTTTTTGTTGTTGTAGGCTGGGCCTTTTTTGGAATATCATAATTTTAGTTTTGTTTAGGTTTACTGTCAGTGCCCATGTCTGGGAGAATTTGTGCAGAAGGTCAAGGTGCTGCTGTAGCCCTTCTTTTGTTGGGGACAGCAGCACCAGGTCATCTGCAAACAGTAGGCATTTGACTTCTGTGTTTGCTAGGGGGATGCCTGGTGCTGCAGTTTGTTCCAATGTTTTTGCCAGTTCATTTATGTATATGTTGAAGAGGGTTGGACTCAAACTGCACCCCTGTCTAACCCCACGGCATTGAGGGAAGAAGTCTGTGTGTTTTCCCTCAATCCTCACAGCACATGTGTTGTTGGTGTACATTGACTTTATGAGGTCGTAGGTTTTCCCTCCAATGCCACTATCTAACAGTTTGTACAGCAGACCCTCGTGCCAAATTGTGTCGAATGCTTTTTGGAAGTCAACGAAACAGGAGTATACTTTGCTTTTATTTTTATTTATTTGGTTGTCGATTAGGGTGCTGAGGGTGAGAATGTGGTCTGTTGTACGGTGATTTGGTAGGAAGCCAATCTGTGATTTGCTCAAGGTATTGTTGTTTGTGAGGAAATGTGTGAGTCTGTGGTTAATGATCATACAGAGGATTTTTCCAAGGTTGCTGTTGACACAGGTAATTGTTTGGGTCATATTTGTCTCCCTTTGTGTGGAGCGGTGTTATGAGTCCTTGGTTCCAGATATTGGGGAAGATCCCGGAGCTAAGGACAATGTTAAGGAGTTTTAGTATAGCCAATTGGAATTTTGAGTCTGTGAATATGATCATTTCATTTAGGATACCATCCGCTCCGCAGGCCTTCTTGGTTTTAAGTGATTTTATTTTGTCCTGTAGTTCTTGTAGTGTAATTGGGGAGTCTAGCGGGTTCTGGTAGTCTTTTATGGTTGACTCCAGGCTTTGTAGTTTATCTTGTATGTGTTTTTGTTGTTAATTTTTTTGTATTGGGCTAAAGAGATTGGAGAAGTGGTTTACCCATACATCTCCATTTTGGATGGGTAGCTCCTCGTGGTGTACTTTGTTTATTTTGTTCCAGTTTTCCCAGAAGTTGTTTGTTTTTATAGATTCCTCTATATCTTGTAGCTGGTTTCTAACATGTTGGTCTCTTTTTTTTCTGATTGTGTTTTTGTAATGTTTCAGTGTTTCACTGTATTGGAGACGTGTGTTCTGGTTGTCTGGGTCTCTGTGTTTTTGGTTTGATAGGTTCCTTAATTTCTTCCTGAGATTTTTACAATCGTTATCATACCATTTGTCATGCATATTTTTATTTTTCCTCGCTTTCCTATTTGAGGCCTTTAGGTTGGATAAGGAAGCTGTAAGGTCAAATATGTTATTGATGTTTTCTACCGCCCCGTTTACACTTTTGCTGTTGTGTTGGAAGTTTTTTTCTAGGAATTGATCTAATTTGGATTGGACTTTTTGTAGCTTGATAGCGGATTGGAATGCTTCCATACTACTTTCTTTCCATTTGTAGTGTTTTTTAATAGTGTGTAGTTTGTTTGGTTTTGGTATTTCCTGGTTGGGTGTTGATCTATTCAGGTAGATAGTGGTTTTGCTGTGGTCTGACAGGGGTGTTTGCTGGCTGACTGTGAACGCTCTGAGAGACTCTAGGCTGAGGTCCGTGATAAAATAGTCTACTGTACTGTTACCCAGAGATGAGCTATATGTGTACCTACCATAAGTGTCCCCTCGGAGCCTACCGTTAACTATGTACAGTCCCAGCGAGCGACAGAGCTGTATAAGTTGTGACCCATGTTTATTTGTTGTTTGGTCATAGTTCTTTCTGGGGGGGCATATTTGGGAGGGGATGTTCCCACCTCCTGGTAGGTGTTTGTCTCCCTGTGTGCTGAAAGTGTCAGGTTCTTGTCCTGTCCTGGCATTGAGGTCCCCACAGACTATAATGTGCCCGTAAGCCTGGAACTGGTTGATTTCGTCTTGTAGGATTAGGAACATGTCTTCCTTGTAGTATGGGGATTCAATTGGGGGGATGTAGGTGGCACACAGGTAGATATCTTTCTCGGTTGATGTAAGTTCCTTATTTATTTTTAACCAGATGAAAAAAAACTCCGGTTTTGATTAGCTTTATGGAGTGGGTTAGTTCTGATTTGTACCATATTAGCATGCCTCCAGAGTCTCTCCCCTGTTTGACCCCTGTTAGCTTGGTGGATGGTACCAGCAGCTCTCTGTAGTTTGCAGGACAGCCAGTAGGACTGTTTCCTCTGTGCCATGTCTCTTGTAGGACCATGATGTCTGTGTTTGACATTTCTGTGGTAAAGTCTGGGTTTCTGCTCTTTGTTCCAAGGGCAGTTGACCTCAGACCTTGTATATTCCAGCTTGAAATGGTAAAAGATTTGTATTCCATTATTACAGTGTTATATTCCAGTGGTTTTGTCCTGGACCACAAATGAGAAGATCTTGCTGATCATCTGATGCACGGTCAGCTCCCCGGGTGGAGATCTGTCGGTTGTGGGGTTGACCTGTACATTTGTCTGGTATGGGGTTGGTGGTGGCATGTGCTGTGTGTACAGATACAGCGCTCAAAACTCAAACCTCTCATGCGCCTCTACCACTCCTCCACCACTGCACTCCAAACTGATTGTGTGACTCCTATTGTTCTTGACCGGGCCAGATTTCACACCTCCACTTCCTCCCACAGGCTGGGCAGATTTTCATCTTACATTTTTATTCGTCCCAAATGTCCCAGCCCCATCGGATTTCTTAGCTTTTTTCACTGTTTACTTATCATGCATTTCAACACTAATATATGGTCAGTACCCCAAGTCAGACTGCCCATATACAAATTATTTTGGGGGTCTGAGGGCAGTAGCCCCCGACCCCCTCCCTGGGGAAGCACTTAACTTAAGTACCCTCCCTTTGTTCCCCCAGCCACCACCCCCGGAAAATTAACACCTGAGTAGACTTAAGTGGCACACAAGCAGCAACAAGCAGCAGACAAGCAGCAGACAAGCAGCAGAATTGGTTTGATTTTTGAGCGCTGCGTCTGTATGTGTGTTGTGGGGTTGGCAGGATATGCATTGACTGGGGGGGGGGTCTGCAGGAGGGGGGCAGGTCGAAATTGGGCGGCCTGTGCATATGTGTGATGCATTCTTTGCAGGTCGGGCGTGGACCTGGCCTGGGGTGCAGGGTGGTCTCTGGTTGTAGCCTGTTGTTCTCTAGGTGCAAAATGTCTTCTGGGCGTGGCTCTGGGTGGGGTGTTCATCCCTCTGTTGCTCTTGTAGGATGTGGTAGGGCTACGGTTTAGTGCGACGTCTTTCAGGGTCTTTGCAAAGTTAGGGACTGCTCTTTTGAGGATGTGAACATCGTCATGCAGGCTGTCCAGGTCTATGGTGGGGTGAGCTGCCATGTAGACGTTTTTCTTCATTGCACAGTTTCTGGAGATCTGTGCATTAATACTTTGTATGTAGTCTGTGTGGTAATCCCATCTGGGTAGCAGTGCAGAGATTACTACTTTTGCACTGGGAAATGTTGACGTGGCTTTTTTGACTACTTCTGTTACGAAGGATCAGATTAAACCGAATATATATATTTATTGATTGATATATATTGCATAGGATTTGTATATCGTCTGATATCCCTTGTGTATTCTTTGTACATATACACGGAATATCCCTTTAACCTAGTACAGACCATAATATTTCGTTCTCCTATTGGACAGCGGTCCCTTAGGCGCCATTGCCATACCCCCAGGGTCTAGTTCAAAGTCACCGTCAAAGACATGCCTGGGCATGAACGGCTCTGCGCAAGGATACGAGACAGGAATAGGGCTGGTACTAGTTTGTTCACCTAACGTATAAATACGGCGCAGGTGGATACAGCAGTTAGTTAACCTAGTTCGAGTTACCCAAGTGAAGCCTCACCCACGATACAACGTGCAGTGAAGTATGGCCTGTTTGGCCCCAAATAGAGCATTGAGACCGCGTGCGAATTAATAACTGAAGTGTCAGAGTTTAACGCTGTACCGTCGAGTTCGACCTATTCTATTAATTCAGTAATAGTCTATTTATGTATAGTGTATCGTGCGGCTACCGTTCTACAGTGACCAGCATTACCAACGCTTCCTCGCACCAGCTAGTGTGCTTATCCAGGCTGGGCTGCTTACCCTGGCGCTTTCACCCGAGGAGCCCTAGACGAGGACCGTGTGGACATGTACACTGGATAATCTACCCGACGACTACATAGCCCTTTTCGGCTGGATTATATTTGCTTTGGTCCTGTAATTGATGGAGCGGAGAATCGTCTACACCCACAATTGTGTGGGATTTACCCTGTGAGGAGCAACGTCGAGCCCGCCTCTCAGAAGCCTGAGGCTGGCTAGCTTTCTTCCATGCGGAGCTGCATGCCATGGAGAACAGCTGTTATTCGTCTGCGGATCAAGAGATTATTGCACCGTCTCCTGTACTTGGAGTCTCTCTATTCATCGTTGACCCAGACTCTACTACCGACAAATCCTCTCCCCTTGCTGGCCTACAACCGGAGGGACCCTACCAGTATCTCCCGCTACCTTACTAGAGTACCATAGATATAATTCCTAAGATTCAGGTTGTATTATTATCTCCTGCGTAATATGAGAATGGACATACGTTATTGATTTGCCTACGCACATTCCTTTGCCTTATAAGCGCACCTTAAGTAAAGTATTGTTATATATACTATCATTGCTGCTAATAAATATTCTTAAACCCAGTTTTGTGTGGAACCGTGTCATTGTGGAGGTGTTCTCATCATATACCTGTGTACTGTATGGCCAGTAGTAATGTACATAAGACAGTAGTGGTTTAATGATACCATACTTATTAATACAGTCAGGGAATTGTACCCCTCAGTTACAACTTCCATGACAGATTTGGTCACCTCCTCCCTTGTCTGCGTTCTCAAGTTGTTTGTGCCTGTGTGTATTATGATGTGGCTGGGGGATCCCAGGTTGTCTTCTTGCAGTAGTTCTACAGCCCGATAGGTATTCTGGCACTTTAGTTTCATAACTCTGTGGTTTGGGAAGAGTTTTCCTTCCTCTACATATCTCCCGTTTGAGTCCATGAGGAGTACAATTTGTGGACCTTCTTGAGGTCTGGTGGGTGATGTTGGACATGGGGTGTCTTGAGTGTCTGTTGATGTTGTTTGTTGTTGGTTGTCCTCATCTTCATCTTGAATTACTGTCTCTGTTTTATGGGGCTGTTCGGTGGTCAGAGCTGGTATGGCTGTTGACGTCTCTTTGAGGTTTTGCATTTCCTGCCTGATTAGATTGATGTCTTTCGACACCTCTTCCACTTTACCCATGGATGTCCGCATTTCTGCCGACTCCGATTTGGCTGTTTGCATCTCTTCTTTGAGTTTTTTCAGCTCCAGCCTGAGTGCATTGTTCTGTTTCGACACCTCTTCTATTCTGTCCGTGAGTGTTCTCACCAAGGTCCAGAGAGCAGGCAGGGAGTCCTTTTGCTCTGTGTTGGGTGGGGGGGGGGGGCTGTAATTTTTTGCTCCATTTCCACTTGCTTGCATTCTATCTTTGAAAACATCTCCTTCATCTGTTTCACCTCGGTGAAGCAGCAATGGTCTGTTGTGGGTGGGTCTTCACTGGGGGTGGTTGTCTTTAGTGCAGTCTCTTTGATTTTGGAGACGTTTTTTACAAAGGGGGTTATGTTCCCCTGGACCATTACTGTTCCTGTATTGTAGAAGTGTACAACCATTTGGTTCTCATCTGTCTCTATCTCCAGTGTACGTGAGGACTTATTTCCCCTTTTTTTTGCAGTGGGATGGTGGTCTAGTGTTGCAACTTGCCATGCCGTGACGTTTTCAGTGTGGAAAATTAGGTTGGATATGCGTCCAGAGCTTTCCCGGTCTGCAAAAAGTGTGTCTGGATTTGCTATTAAGTATTCTTCCTTGAAATGTTTCTTATCTGTGCCCTTTGTGCCCTCTGGGTAGGGGACTGCAGGGAGCTTTGAATGTGTTTGGTCTGCATTAGCATTTGCATTTGAATCAGGGAGGCTGTGTGGCCCTGTTTCCAAGAGTTCAAGAGCTTCACACCTCCTGGTTGTCTGCCAAGGTGTCTGGTTCAAACCAAGATTTCTATCCAGTTTATAATTGTAGATGTTTTAGCTAAAATGTCTAACTAAAATGTCAGTATTATTCAGTTTTTGGTAGGCCTCTTATAGTACTTACTCTGTTATGACTCTGTTATGACTCCAACAAACAAACAAAGCCTAAGTCCACTAGAAGTTGGTATAGTTTTTTTTTTGTGTCTCCTTGTAGAGATATCCAGGTTTTGGTTTGTGATGTAGACCTCTCAGTCCAGTGATATTTACTTCTTTATGACTCCAACAAAGCACTGTTCCACTAGAAATTGGTATAATCCTCTTTAGTTCCTTGTAGGGATGTCCGGGTTTATTCCAGTTGAGTGTCTTTTTTCTTTTTCTCCAGTTTTTTTTCCAGTTTTCAGCCTAAAATTAGGAGGTTCTAGGAGCTCCTAGGAACACAACCTCTCTCCTGGACTGTTAACACCTCTCTCTCTCTCTCTCTCTCTCTCTCTCTCTCGCTCTCTCTCTCTCTCTCTCTCTCTCTCTCTCTCTCTCTCTCTCTCTCTCTCTCTATCTTTCATAATCCCATCTCTTATATCTATCTTCAACCATTATCTGAATTAAAAAGAAAGAAATATCTAACCCTAACTAACCTTACTGTCATGCACTTGTCCTAATAAACTAACCTACACTGTAGCACTCAACACTTTGATGAACATTGTTACTCAGCTGATAGAGTTGTACCCTTCCTGATGAATTGTCGTACAGAACTTGTAAGTCACTTTGGATAAAAGCGTCAGCTAAATGACTAAATGTAAATGTAAATGTAGATTAAACACTTTTGAGGGTATTTATTATAAAAGTGAATGAACAAAGTACAAGTTACAAATGAAATCGACCGGCTGGCTGAGTTATCAGAGTTCACGAAGCACATCTTGCGACAAAGCTAAAAAGAAAAAAGTTGCAGAAGAGTGAGTCCCGCCCGTCGCTGTGAAGGTGTTTTTATGGCATTTCCTCTTCTCTTAGTGTGTGTGTGTCTCTGTGTCTGAGTGCGTGTTGCCAGTCCCTGTGTATTTGGACATCCGCATGTCAGTTGTGCACAAGTGCATGTCATGTGCGTTTACGTGCGCATATGTGCATGTGTATGTCTTATCGATAACAATCTGTGATCAATGGAGAGTGTGGTGTTTGGCCTGTATCTGGCCAGGGTTTATAATCCCTTGGCTAGTCGTATATTAGTGACTTGTGGCATTTTGTGACAATGTGTTGAATTATTTGATCTTGGCTGATCTGGTGAGATCCCTCACCAAAGGTTCTAATGGACTTAAGTGGATGCAAATGGGTGCACTGATTATGCCCAGCCTTTTGATCTGTGCTCTGGAACTTGCCAGATACAGCAGTTGTCCAGCGTGGTTCAATGTGTGTGTGTGGGGAACGAGAGAGAGAACGTGAGAGAGAGAGAGAGAGAGAGAGAGAGAGAGAGAGAGAGAGAGAGAGAGAGAGAGAGAGAGAGAGAGAGAGAGAGGGGGGCAGATATATTTCTTAATGTCTGTGTTTGTCTGCAGTGTTTATAGAGAAATACTACGTGTGTCCTATGTGCTGTGTTAATTTAGTAATTAGCATTGTGTCGTAGTTATTAGCATTTTGTCACACTCACTTTCTCTCTCTCCCTCTTTTGCTCTACTACTATCACTTCTCTCTGCGGGTCTCTCCTTTCACAGCACACACACACAGACACAGACACACACACACACACACACACACACACACACACACACACACACACACACACACACACACACACACACACACACACACACACACACACACACACACACACACACACACACACACACACACACACACACACACACACACACACACACACACACACACACACACACATATATATACCCACACTGAGGATGTAGTAGGTTTAATGAGTGTCATCTTTCTGAGGGGATGGTAGAGTCTGTTTTACTGAGGATGTAGTAGGTTTAATGAGTGTCATCTTTCTGAGGGGATGGTAGAGTCTGTTTTACTGAGGATGTAGTAGGTTTAATGAGTGTCATCTTTCTGAGGGGATGGTAGAGTCTGTTTTACTGAGGATGTAGTTGGTTTAATGAGTGTCATCTTTCTGAGGGGATGGTAGAGTCTGTTTTACTGAGGATGTAGTTGGTTTAATGAGTGTCATCTTTCTGAGGGGATGGTAGAGTCTGTTTTACTGAGGATGTAGTTGGTTTAATGAGTGTCATCTTTCTGAGGGGATGGTAGGGTCTGTTTTACTGAGGATGTAGTAGGTTTAATGAGTGTCATCTTTCTGAGGGGATGGTAGGGTCTGTTTTACTGAGGATGTAGTTGGTTTAATGAGTGTCATCTTTCTGAGGGGATGGTAGGGTCTGTTTTACTGAGGATGTAGTTGGTTTAATGAGTGTCTCTCTATCTCTGTCACAGCAGGTTCCAGCTCCTTCGAGTCCCAGAAGATGGAGAGGCCGTCCATATCGGTCATGTCTCCCACCAGCCCTGGCATGCTGCGAGACGCACCCCAACTCATGCCCGGACAAGTCTCTGTAAGGACACTGTGTTTGTGTGAGAGAGCGGGAGAGAGAGAGAGAGAGAGAGAGAGATAGAGAGAGAGAGAGAAGAGAGAGAGAGATAGTGAGATAACGAGTGAAAGAGAGAAAGAGAGAGCGACAGAGAGATATAGATAGAGGGTAAGAGAACAAGAGAAAGACAAAGAGAGAGAAAGAGAAAGACAGAGAGGAAGAGAGATATACAGTAAAAAAGAGACATAAGCTGATAGAGAAAGAGAGAGAGAGCAACCGAGAGAGAGAGAGGGTGAGAGAATGAGAGAAAGTGTTATGGTTTGACACCGACCCCAAACGCTAACGACACAGAATAGCAGCGAGAACTTGGTTGAAAAACAGACACAGACTGGGATACAAGCATTTGAGGAATGTTGCTGCTCTGCAGCTTCTCCCGGGAAGGTTTCGTCTGAGGAATCTGACAGTGACGTCAGAGCCGCTCTGCAGAATCCTCCCGGCAGTACTCCGAGGTGGTAGCGGAACAGGGAGAGAGAGAGAGAGCGGGTTAGCTCAGAGTACAGTAGGGAACAGACAGGTGACAGGTGAAGTGACTTGTCCCAACAGATAATCCAAGTGACTGAATCTTCGGTGTAATTACACACTGTGAGCAATGTCCCAAACAACAATCCAAGTGATAGAATCTTCGGTGTGAATACACACAGTGAGCGATGTCCCAATAATAATCCAAGTGATAATATCTTCGGTGTGAATACACACAGTGAGCAAAGTTCAAACAATAATTAATCCCAATGAACAATCCAAAAACAGGCAAAGGGTGAGAGACAGACTGAACAAAAAGCAGGATCTCTTCAGTGTTTACACACACGAAAAATGATAGGGTCAAAAGACTGTCTTGCAAAAACTCACCCAAGCGCTGTGCGTAAAGAGAGCTGATCAAACAGGGCGAGCGCTTCGTAACGGAGAACGGGTTGTCCAAACGGAATACTCCTTGAGAGTCCTGGGAGGCAAAGCACAGGGAACAGCAGGCAACGGAAGGAACGGCAAATGCAGAGAATATATCAAAACGATCCAACAACACTTGATGGGGAATCAGGGTATATATAATCAAAAGGAATGCTTAATGACAAGCTGTGACAGCTGCGGGATGAGATTGACAAGCGTGTGGTTGGGGAAGCACCAATCAAACGGCGTCTACAGGAAGAAGCGTGTGAAGAGGAGAATGCAATTAATTAACTGAAAACTTAAAGGAACAGAGCGAGTAGGTGAGCAGCGGACAAAAACCTCACAGTACCCCCCCCTCCACGGGAGCCACCCGGCGACCAGGCCGACCCGGCTCGTCCGGATGGGCACGATGGAAGTCCGTGATCAGGCCGGGATCCACGATGAGCTGTCGGGAGACCCAGCTCCGCTCCTCCGGGCCGTAACCCTCCCAGTCCACCAGGTACTGGAACCCCCGACCCCGCCGTCGAACGGCCATCAACCGGCGGACCTGCCACTGGGGGTGACCATCCACCATCTCGGGAGGTGGAGGATCAGGAGCTGGAGGCATCAGGGGACTGAGGGAGACAGGCTTAACCCAGGAGACATGGAAAACGGGGTGAATGTGCATGGACGCAGGAAGCTTCAGACGCAGAGCCGCCGGACTGAGTACCTTCAGAACCTCGAAAGGTCCGACGAACCGGGGGTTAAGTTTCTTGGCCGAGGACCGAAGCGGGAGGTCCTTCGCGGAAAGCCACACCCTCTGCCCAGGGTGGTACGTCGGCGCAGGAACCTGGCGCCGGTCGGCCCCACGACAGGCGCGCTCAGATGTCCGGAGCAGCGCGGTCCTGGTGATCTCCCAGACCCGTCGGCAGCGGTCAAGGTGGACCTGCACGGATGGAACTGCCACCTCCGTCTCCTGTGCGGGGAAAAGAGGGGGTTGGTAGCCCAGGGAAACCTCAAAAGGTGAGAGGCCGGTGGCGGAACTGACCATGGAGTTGATGGAGTACTCGACCCAGGGAAAGAAACGGCTCCAGGAAGCTGGTCTCTCGGCTGCCACACACCGAAGAGCAGACTCCACGCTCTGGTTCATCCTCTCCGTTTGTCCGTTAGTCTGGGGATGATAACCAGAGGAAAGACTGACCGTCGCCCCCAATCCCTTGCAAAAAGCCCGCCATACCTGGGAGGTGAACTGGGGCCCCCGGTCAGAGACGATGTCCTGGGGAAAACCATGAAGGCGGAACACGTGGTGAGTCAGGAGGTCCGCCGTCTCGGCCGCCGAGGGAAGCTTGGAAAGGGCCACGAGGTGAACCCCCTTGCTGAATCGATCCACCACGGTCAGAAGGCAAGTGTTCCCCTGGGAGGAGGGAAGACCTGTGACGAAGTCTAGCGCCACATGTGACCAAGGACGGCTCGGAACGGGAAGTGGCTGTAACAGCCCGGAGGGTGCCTGGTGCGAGGCCTTGCTGCGGGCACAGACCGCGCAGGCCAATACGAACTCCTTGACGTCGTTCCGCATGGTGGACCACCAGAAACGACGAGCCAGGAAGGAGAACGTGTGATGAACGCCCGGGTGGCAGGCGAACCGGCTGGTATGGCCCCACAGCAGCACCCGGGACCAAACAGAGTCGGGGACGAAGAGACGATGAATCGGTACGTTGCCTGGAGCACGATGGAAGCGTAGGGCACGCCTAACCACCCCCTCGATGCCCAAGGTGATGGCTCCTACCACCCTGGCCTCCGGGAGGATGGGAGTCGGGTCCTCAGAGGGTGGAGCCCCCTTGGAGTGTAACCGGGACAGGGAGTCGGCCTTCGTGTTGCGGGAACCAGGACGAAAAGTCAGCGAGAAGTCGAACCGACTGAGGAAGCTGGCCCATCTCGCCTGCCGACCGTTGAGGCGCTTGGAAGCGCGGATGTACGTCAGGTTCTTGTGGTCCGTCCATATGGTAAATGGCTCCTCAGCCCCCTCAAGCCAATGACGCCACTCCTCCAAAGCAGCCACGACCGCCAGCAGCTCCCGATTGCCGATGTCGTAGTTCCTCTCGGCAGGGAGGAACCGACGCGAGTAGAAGGGGCACGGATGTACCTTCTGGTCCGTTGCCGAACGCTGGGATAGGACAGCCCCCAGTCCAGTATCCGAGGCGTCCACCTCAACGATGAACTGTCTCTTGGGGTCAGGGTGGAGCAAGATCGGGGCGGAAGTGAACCTCTTCTTGAGGGAGCGGAACGCAGCACATGCCGCTGGGGACCAGTCGAACGGCAGGGCGGGAGAGGTCAGTCTGGTAAGTGGCTCCGCCACTTGACTGTAGTTCCGGATGAACCTTCGGTAGAAGTTGGCGAACCCGAGGAAACTCTGTAACTCCTTCCGAGAGGTGGGTTCAGGCCATTCCTCCACTGCTTGGATCTTGCGAGGATCCGCTCGGGTCAAGCCCTTCTCCACGATGAAGCCCAGGTAGTCGACGGAGTCGGAGTGGAAACGGCACTTCTCCGCCTTGACGAAGAGCCGATTGTGGAGGAGGCGCTCCAGCACACGGCGGACATGCTGGATGTGCTCCTCGAGGGTCCTGGAGAAGATGAGGATGTCGTCCAGGTACACCACCACAAACTCCTCCAGCATGTCACGAAGGACGTCGTTCATGAGCGCCTGGAATACCGCCGGGGCGTTGGTGAGGCCGAACGGCATCACCAGGTACTCGTAGTGACCCCTGGGGGTCTTGAAGGCGGTCTTCCATTCATCGCCCTCACGGATACGGACAAGATGGTAGGCACTCCGGAGGTCCAGCTTGGTAAAGACGGTAGCCTGGGTGAGAGGCTCGAAGGTGGAGTTCATGAGAGGAAGAGGGTACTTGTTCTTGATGGTGATCTCGTTGAGCTGGCGATAGTCGATGCAGGGTCGAAGGTCCCCGTCCTTCTTCCCAACAAAGAAGAAACCGGCCGCCACCGGGGAGGAGGAAGGCCGAATGAGTCCTGCTTCCAAGGACTCAGAGATGTATTGATCCATCGCCTTCTTCTCCGGAACGGTCAGACTGTAGAGGCGGCTGCCGGGAAGGGGAGCCCCTTGGCGGAGGTCGATGGCGCAGTCGTAAGGACGGTGGGGTGGAAGGGCCTGAGCCCTGGACTTACTGAAAACCTCCATGAGGTCGTGGTACTCGGGGGGTATGGTCGAAGAGTCTGGAGGCGACTCACCAACGGGCCTCCGGGGCGGGGGACAGGACGCCGCCTGTAGACACTGGGCGTGACAGGAGGAGCTCCAGCCCTTGATGGTACCGGAGGACCAGGCGATGTGGGGCTCGTGCAGCGTGAGCCATGGCCGACCCAGGACCACC
>NC_140173.1:70317295-70357295 GCF_963971535.1 Notolepis coatsorum
CATGGTGTAGCAACATTAAACTTTTTCATTCACATATTCATACTAAAATATTATCTAAAGTATAAGTATGTTTTCATCTCTTTCTGCAGCTTTCTCCAGAACGTGATTTATAGCCCCAAATGCATTATATTGATGATGAAATACAGTTTGGTAGGAATCTGTGCGAGATCAAAAATTTCAATTGGACGTACTTCTAGAAGTTTCTACGTATCATCTGATGATGACCGGATGGGCGAGGGGGCGTTTATAATTCCGTGGGCAGCGTTATACCATTCATCTAATGTGGGTCAAATGTTCATCATAGCAGTTAGTGTCGAACACGGTAATATTACACGCTAAAACTCACCCCAGTCTCCGCGGGCCGTTGGGCGATCATCGTGGGGTAGACAGTTTTCCATTATGGGATGTCGAAATACCCGGTCCATTTCCAGGTTGTATAATAGTATATACGTCCAAATAACGTTGTTTATTGAGTTAGGGCGAGCGATCTATTATCGAGTGTTTCAAGATGGAGTCGTGGGAGCTATAGAGAGTGGCCGGAAGTAATATGGGTGATCAGCACTTCATCCACATGACTTCCTGTTTGGCGCTTCTGCCGATCGGCCACCAGATGGCGCTCTTGAACTGCTAGAGGGTTGAGAGGAGGCCAGTACTATGTCTCAGGGCTGCGGAGGAAAAATATGATTTCGATCACAGATTTTTGAAATATTGATATTAAAGACGAGTTAGGGCGTCCTCGGCAACTTTAGCATGGCTAGGAAAGACGCCTAAACACGTTTTCGGCACTTAAAGTGTTAATCTGGACCTTCAGAACAGCAATAATCGATATGATTTGGGCGTTTATTATGATTATACAAACCGGAAATGGATCTAGGAGATCGCGTCAAATAAGTGGGATATTTTTTCTCCAGTCTCATCGGCGAACGGTAAGAGGCCGCTGACGTCATTTTCAGCGTGTTTGTTTATTATTATTAATGCAAACTGCTCTGATCAACATATCACCCATACTACATAAAGCATTTACTGATGATCACGGAATTATAAACGACCCCCCCCCCGTTCATCCGCGCATGATAAGTCATAACGTTTAGGATCATGTACAGTTGAAATTTTTTATATAGCGTGTATCGCCAACAAACGGCAGTTGATAATCTATATATGCGTTTATGCCTATAGCTCACGTTCTAGGAATTACTGCAGAAAACGATAAAAACATATTTATATTCTAGACGGTATTTTCGTATGAATCTATGAATGAAAAAGTCAAACGTTCCTACATCCTGAACGATAGATAATCGATGTTGAATGGGCCATAGTAATGTCAATTTAGCAATACAATTAAAAAAGTTATAGCCCTGCAAAGAAGGTAAACATCTCCATAGGCGTAGACTGGTGGCAGTGATCATACATTGATGGATATAAGCGTGGCAGTTAATGTGTTAAAGTGCTTGATTATTGACAAAAAAAAGTCAAGGCCTCGAATTCCTTGAAAAAAGTATATTTTTTTAAAGGGGAACTATCTTATAAATGACCTTTTCCAGTGTTTAGGGTTATTTTCTAGCTATGTGGACTTATAGTAATAGGATCTATGTCTCTAATTCTCGATTTGGCGCATTCTTCCAATTCTCCCCTCACAATAATGTCCCTCCCTCAAGTGAGTCATCTGAAAATTTGTCTATATGGGACGTCATATGGTGCGTAAGCGTATTTGCATAATAACACCCGCCCCCTCTAGCTGCCCGCCGAGCGAGAGCGAGAGAAGCAGAGAACTGTAAACGCTCTGCGTGTCTCCCTCTCCCTCTCGAGGAAGTCCACCACCGTGCTGCGCTACAGCTCATGCTCCCGAACCGAGAGAGAACTGTAAACGCTCTGCGTGTCTCCCTCTCGAGGAAGTCCACCACCGTGCTTCGCTACAGCTCATGCTCCCGAACCGAGAGAGAACTGTAAACGCTCTGCGTGTCTCCCTCTCCCTCTCGAGGAAGTCCACCACCGTGCTGCGCTACAGCCCATGCTCCCGAACCGAGAGAGAGAGAACTGTAACACTCTGCGTGTCCTCCCGGCTCCCTCTCCCGGGAGGACACGCAGAGTGTTTACACTTTTTTTTCTCTCTCTCTCTCTCTCTCTTTCTCTCTCTCTCTCTCTCTCTCTCTCTCTCTCTCTCGCTCTCTCTCTCTCTCTCTCTCTCTCTCTCTCTCTCTCTCTCTCTCTCGCTCTCGCTCTCGCTCTCGCTCTCGCTCTCGCTCTCGCTCTCTCTCTCTCGACTGACTGTCACTCAAAGTGCTTATGGGCGGAGCCAGGCCATAACAGCCTGATTTCTTGTGGCTGAAAAATGATGGGTTTGAGTACTTGATTAGAAATATAAACCAATGCATTTTTTTTTTTAAACGTACAGATGTCTTCAATAGACTGACAGGAATTGTTTAAAGTTGCCCAAATAGTGCTAGGAATAGTAAAATAGTTCCCCTTTAACGAAATGTTTAAAAAGTCCTTGAAATTCAAATCAACAATTCTGTTTTGTTCAACCATTCTTTTTTGTGCTTTTTTGAAAGTGTTGTTCATCTATGATAGAATTTCTCTGAATCAAGAAATAATTTTTTTTTATTTAAAGTGTAATTAATTGTCGGAAATTGGTTTTAAGCGATACATATTGGATCCGATATTTAAAAAATAAAAAAAAACAGCATTTAAAAGTGAATTGTATCCTTTTAAATGCCCTTTACAATGAAAAATAGTGCTTGGAAAAGTACTTGAAAGTCCTTGATTTTCATTTTGCAATGTCTGTGGGAACCCTGTTAAAGGGAAATGCTGCAGATTTTCAACATTGATACTCGGGATGGGCTTAATCGATTACTCACGGCTATGAGAATACTCGAACCAGCTTGTGAGAATCTTTTGTAGCCAGCTAGCGTTGATGCTATTCAATGCTATCAACATTAGCTAAATAGCTAACCAACTAACATTAATGCCATTCAGAATGTATAACATAGCTACAACGCACAATAACGTTAATACAATTACATGCATCATTGTTTACAATGAACGGGTGGGGCTAGTGACCGAAAGGACTGGACACAGGGACAAGTTAAACATCAATTAATTTAATACAACAGGTAGTTTCGATCTGCGTTGTCGTGCCTATGCACCACAGGGCTATTTTATACGGTTTTGATGCTCTTCCTCCTCGTCGATTGCATGTAGCTACATCTAACGTTAGCTAACGTTAAAACTAACCTAAAGTTAGTTGTTCACCAACAATCTCAACATTTGTATTAACGTTAACTCAAAAACACAGAACCGGACGACACAAGTTGTCCGCTCATAGATAGGTTCCGCTAGCGATAATAACAACAATACTTCCGGTTGGGGGGTTTCAAAATAAAAGAGCAAAGTCTAAAACACAGGAAAATATGTTTATTTTGTACAGCGTTTTCCTCCACGAGTAATTCATGATCACTCGAGTATAGTATGCGATCAATCGATCTGGATTTTTCTTTAAAATGCCCACCCCTAATTGATACATGCACGCAACATGTAAACATACATTTTGGACCCACTAAAATCTTTTAAATTATACATTAATTCAATTAATCAATATCTTTTTAGGTGGAAAAGCAATACTTTTATTCCACACCTTTCTAAAAGACCTTACTCCCCCTGTGTGGGTGTTTGTTTGTGTGTCTGTCTGTGGCTTTGCACGCATGTGTATGTGTGTGTGTGTGTGTGTGTGTGTGTGTGTGTGTGTGTGTGTGTGTGTGTGTGTTGTGTGTGTGTGTGTGTGAGTGTGTTTCCATGTGTGTGTGTGTGTGTGTGTGTGTGTGTGTGTGTGTGTGTGTGTGTGTGTGTTTATATGTCTGTTTCAATGTGTGTGAGTGTTTATATGTCTGTTTCAATGTGTGTGTTTCCATGTGTGTGTGTGTGTGTGTGTGTGTGTGCGTGTCCCTGTGCGTGCAGCGACAAGAGCAAGCGGAGGACGAAGACGGTGAAGAAGAGCGTGGAGCCCAAGTGGAACCAGACCTTCGTCTACACACATGTCCACCGCAGGGACTTTAGGAACCACATGCTGGAGATGACGGTCTGGGACCATCCCAGGACCCCTGAGGAGGACAGCCTGTTCATGGGAGAGGTACCACACACACACACACACACACACACACACACACACACACACACAAACACACACACACACACACACACACACACACACACACACACACACACACACACACACACACACACACACACACACACACACACACACACACACACACACACACACACACACACACACACACACACACACACACACACACACACACACACACATGTCTGGGCAACATGCTAGGTGTACTGTTTATACTCCTGCCATTGCCCCCTACTGGTGTTAGAATTGAAGACACCCACTGCTCTCAAAGTTGCGGTATTTTTGTTAAAATAAGTGTTAAATAGCTCTACACTCCAACAGCCATCACTGATCTAGAGTGTCTGGTCAGTAACATGGGTCTCCCAGTCCCTCCACTCTGCAGTAAACACAGAATACTGTACATTTCCTGGTATCCCTTCCCACTTCATCCAACCACAGAGAGAAACCTAGATATTATTATTATAATTATTTTAAACTTATTTCAAGAAATCGTGCCAAGCCAAATTAGCTGGCAGATTATTTTACTTCTTTCAAGCACATATTTGTTTTTATTTCTTATTTTTGCAGTATGGAGTTCTCTCTCTCTCTCTGATTGGATAAAGTGAGAACGGGAAATGTATTTTCTGTTTACTGCAGAGCGGAGGGACTGGGAGACCCATGTTACTGACCAGACACTCTATATCAGTGATGGCTGTCAAGAGTGTAGAGCTATTATTTTAACATGTAGTTTTTTACAAATAAATATCACTTACAGCACCTTTAAATATCTAGAATGGGTTAAAATGCAGAGGACAAATTCCTGGTACAGTATATGTATATATATCATGTATTAAGATATCATGACTCAAAATACAAATCTTCTTTTCTAAATCACTAACAAACAGTTCATCTTAATTAATCCTCTTGGACCTACTGTTCCGCCAATAATAACACGGTGTCATCCCGTGTGCCCCGCCTCCCTCTCCAGATCCTCATCGAGTTGGAGACGGCCTTGTTAGACGACCAGCCTCATTGGTACCCGCTCCAGACCCACGACGCCTCCTCCATCCCGCTGCCCCGCCCCTCCCCCTACCTCCCCCGCAGGTCGCACCCCGACACGCCCAGCAAGAAGCTGCAGCGTAAGTCTCTCGATACGCCGACGATGTGACTTATTCTATTCACCCTATAGAATAGAATAGAATAGAAATACTTTGGCACTACAAATCGCTCACAGTAAACAGTAAACGTTTAGGTAGACAAAAACAAAAAGTCACAAATAAGAATAAAAATAAGCCTTAGAATCAAATATGGTCCGGGATATACATTTTGTATATTACATTCTAATATAAAATATACTAATATAAAATGTCCTATGTTACATTCTAATATAAAATATTTATATATATTTTTTTAAATACATTACCTTACATTACCGAAATGTGGCACCGGTGGATCTCACGTGAATCGGTACTCGGTAGTACCGACGTGATTCGGTCGATACCCTTCAAAGTACCGGATTCGGGAGTAGCCTCCAGCTGCAGCCCCGGAGATTGTTCTCTCACGGCAACTTCCGCCCAGCCACACGACATTTCTCCCGCTGACAGGACAATGCGCTGATTGGCGGAAAGTAAGGAAGTATCTCGAAGTACGTCTGACGTTTCTCTACGTCCGTTAGCGAACGTTAATTGAACGTCAAAAGCAAGTACGTCTGCGCTGACGTGCGGTTGTTGAGTGATTGATTGAAGAGTTCCTTGTTCCATGAGGGGGGGAGGGGGGGCTTGTATTGATCAGGTTAGTAGATATTGTACCGATCAGGTATTACAGATCATATCCGCATGAAATAAACTAAAATGTTAAAACCCATTTAGACTGTTTCTCATTCCTGTACTGTTGTTTATACTCTGCTCCTGTGTTGTAACCCAACCCCCTCCAATGTACAGTAAATTACCAAGTATGGTTTTGTCAATATTCCAATGTACAGTTTTGCTTGTACAGTTGTACAGTGTCCCCCACCCACCCACCCCTCCTACCCAACCCCCCCCCCCCCCCAACCACCTCCAATGTACAGCCCCCCCCCCCCCCCCCCCCCCCCCCCCACCTACCCAACCTCCTCCAATGTACAGTTTCTACGTCAAATGTATATACTCTCTTTTCTGGACTCTTTTTGTATCACAAACAATACTGTATTTGCAAATCTGGTATGTCATAAATGTATAGATGTAGCAGTACTGTCTATCTGTATGTCGTGTATGTCATATGTTATGATGAATTGAAAATGGGGGACCCTGATGTAAACAAGACGAAAGTCTTTCTCTGGTCTGCATACCCTTAACAATTGTGTGTATTGAGCCGTACTGTATTGTACCCATTCTGCAATCTGTTAATACAATTTTCATCCAATCAATCACTTGTGCGGTTCCTACATTGTATAGGAAATTAAATTAAGAAAATAAACATTTAAACAACTGTGTCTTTATTGTATTATTACTGTATTATATTGTATAGGCGGGAAAGGAGGAAATAAATCATCATCAACTGAAAATAAACAAACATGTCAAACAAAAAAAGGTTACAACTGACACTTATTGATAATATACAAATATTTTAAAAGAACCATTTCAACCCCCATTTACTTTACCAAACCAATCAATAATATGTAGAAATTATAAAGAAAGAATAATGATTAGAAATAATTCTACAGAATACAAATGTTAATATGAACATGATGTGGTGTAGAGGCAACATAATGCTATTCCTTCAACACCTCGTTCACCACTGAACAAACAGGTTAGTGGTGCATATCAGACACATAATGCTATTCCTTCAACACCTCATTCACCACAACTACAGTATTATTATATGGTCCAAAATGGTCTCCCTTCCTTCTTCATTTGCTTGTTGATCCTCCGGTCAAATTCCTCCACCTCACTGAAACAATACAAAAGGACAACATAATACATTTTAGAGAGTTAATAATATTGTATATTGTTTACACTGCCTTTTTATTCTATTTTTACTTCTCCACTGTACTATAATTATGTGACCTGTACCTATATGTCTTCTACTACCTGTACCTCCCCTCCCCCCTCCCCATGCTGCTGAATGTATCTTATCTTATGAATACAAGGTAATAATAAGGCTTACCTTGTAATTGCATTTCTCCGTTCGCTAACGTAGAGAAACGTCAGACGTACTTCGAGATACGTCAGACGTACTTCGAGATACTTCCGTACTTTCCGCCAATCAGCGCATTGTCCTGTCAGCGGGAGAAATGTTGTGTGGCTGGGCGGAAGTTGCCGTGAGAGAACAATCTCCGGGGCTGCAGCTGGACCCTATTGGGATTCGGTACCCATCCCTAGTGGGATCAGAGGCGCGATCCTTGTGTACAGACATCAGCTGGGCTTGTATTTATCAAACCGCTGAGAGTAGGAGTTACTGACCTGGGATCAGACTGCTGATTGAATTGATTGATTGATTGATTGATTTATTGAATTGATTGATTGATTGAAAAGTTTATTAACAGATTGCAGAATGGGTACAGTACAGTACAGCTCAATACATACAATTGTTAAGGGGATGCAGACCAGAGAAAGACTTTCGTCTTGTTTACATCAGGGTCCCCCATTTTCAATTCATCATAGCATATATGACATACATGACATACAGATAGACAGTACTGCTACATCTATACATTTATGACATATCAGATTTGCAAATACAGTACTGTTTGTGATACAAAAGTGTCCAGAAAAGGAGTGTATATACATTTGGCGTAGAAAATGTACATTGGAGGAGGTTGGATGGGTGGGGTGGGGTTGGGTGGGTTGGGTGAGGGCTGTACATTGGAGGTGGGGGGGGGGGGGGGGGTGGGTAGGGGACACACACACATTTTACACTGTACATTGGAATATTGACAAAGCCTTACTTGGTCATATCATGCTCAAGCCACATGACCCATTGCACACCTCACTATGACTGGTCTCAGATGGGCACTCCTGCCTTCAGATGCTTGATAAATACAGGCCATGGTCCTTTAACCTTTCCTGCCGTTTTTACGTGTATGTGTGTGTTTTTCCGTGCGAGTGTGTACCTCTGCAAAAGAGACAGGATTCTGTGTCACTTCCCGTACGTATATATATACACTTTGTAGATTAAATTGTTGTCTGCTTACTCCCTCCCTTATGTTTGTACCTGTGTCTGTGTGTCTGTGTGTGTGTGTGTGTACGTGTGCATCTGTCTGTATGTATACGTGCGCACACGTCTCTGTGTGTGTTTCTGTCCGCTGCCGTGCAGGTTCTCAGCGTGTGACAGAGCCTGAGTTTGATGAGGGTACGGCGGTAGTGTGTAAAGGTGGGTGGGGGCTGTTTCCTGGATCCCATGCGGCAGACTACATGTCGGCATGCGATAATACCTGGGTGGGAGTTATTAAAAAGCCTGTGTCGCACAAAGCGCGCCGTAACAAACTGTTCTGCCGAGGGAACGGTGAGTGGGAACAACGCTGTTCTTGCCGAGGGAACAGCGAGCCGGGGAACGTGCTGTTCTAACCGAGGGAACAGCGATCCTGGGAACGCGCTGTTCTAACCGAGGGAACAGCGATCCTGGGAACGCGCTGTTCTGCCGAGGGAACAGCGAGTGGGAACGGGTGTAGTTTGGGGTTTGTTTAGGTGACACTTTGATTTCAGTGTGACTCTCTTGATTTGCCCTTGAGAAAAAACACATGATTTGGTGAAGCCTGATCATTACGTGAAAGCGACGTCTTCACACGTGATGCCGTGAAAATGACACGTGCAAAATTGTTTTAAGCTTTTCCAAAAACAACACCTGTGATAACATGATGATAACATGTGACGGTGTATGTTTTATTTAAAAAAAAATGTTTACTCAAGACTCTTGTGTTTTTTCCTCAAGGGGGCGGTATAGCCGTTATACCAATACGGTCTCATCTGAATACGTAAATAAAGTACATGAAGTACCTTATGTTGTAGCCATAAGTCATATATTTACATGTACATATTGTGTTGGCGAACGGCCAAAACAAACAACCAGGAGTTGAACCAACGATCAGTCATGGAGCGAGTGCTCTCACCACCTTCTAACTGATTATAGTTAGAGTTATGGTATGGTTATGGTATGGTTACGGTTATGGTATGGTTATGGTATGGTTACGGTTATGGTTAAGACATACAGTTAGGGTTAAGGTTATGGTTCCATCCCCAGCAGGGGAACTCAAATACATCATTATTTGTAACACATGTTACATTTTCGATGCAATACGTAAATATATTACTTGTGGCTCTAACATAACATACGATATGTACCTTTTTTCCTGTGGTCGATTAGTACTTTATTTACACATTTTAAGCTAGATCCGGCTGGCTATACATACTGTATGTTGCAAGTTTATTTTGGTAAGAAAAACGATGACACCCTGCTCTTTGTATGTTGGAATGAGTGAGAGAAAGAAAGGGAGACTGTCCGTCTGAGAGATAGAATGAGTGAGAGAAAGAAAGGGAGACTGTCCGTCTGAGAGATAGAATGAGAGAGAGAAAGAAAGGGAGACTGTCCATCTGAGCGATAGAATGAGTGAGAGAAAGAAAGGGAGACTGTCCGTCTGAGAGATAGAATGAGTGAGAGAAAGAAATGGAGACTGTGCGTCTGAGAGATAGAATGAGAGCAAGAAAGGGAGACTGCGTCTGAGAGATAGAATGAGAGAAAAAAAGGGAGACTGTGCGTCTGAGAGATAGAATGAGAGAAAGAAAGGGAGACTGTGCGTCTGAGAGATAGAATGAGAGAGAGAAAGAAAGTTAGACTATGCGTCTGAGAGATAGAATGAGAGAGAGAGAAAGGGAGACTGAGAGATAGAATGAGTAAGATAAAGAAAAGGAGACTGTGCGTCTGAGAGATAGAATGAGAGAAAGAGAGAAAGAATGAAAGATGCAAGCCGACACTTGTCCATGCTCTAACCAATATCCCTTTTTTTCTTTTCTTTTTTCATGCATGGTAGGAATTAATGAAAGGAAAATCTTTGAGCACTTTCCAAAACAAACCAATAAACCCTACTGTGAGCTTTGAGGAGCGTCTTTCTCTCCCTGTAATACATTCAACGACCTCCTTGTGCGAAGACACAAGCCCCTTCCAGATTAGGAACAGTCGCCGTAGGGTCTATATTTAGTCCTGAGGGATTGTTTGCCCAAACACACAAAATAATTTCAATGACGGCAGTGAATCTGTGCTTTATTTTCTATTTGAGTATAATACTTAGGACTCTTAATGTATCTTAATACGGTATAGTAAATGTTTAAAGACTATCAGCCCTGCCCCATAGAGTCAAACCATGGGATTGGATGGAGTTTTATTATTGTTGTTATTATTATTATTATTATTATTATTATTATTATTATTATTATTATTATTATTATTATTATTATTATTATTATTATTATTATTATTATTATTATTATTATTATTATTATTATTATTATTATTATTATTATTATTATTATTATTATTATTATTATTAGTAGTAGTATTATTATTATTATTATTATTATTATTATTATTATTATTATTATTATTATTATTATTATTATTATTATTATTATTATTATTATTATTATTATTATTATTATTATTATTATTATTATTATTATTATTATTATTATTATTATTATTATTATTATTATTATTATTATTATTATTATTATTATTAATAATATAATAATAATAATACTTTTAAAAGGGAAAACAATTATATACTGTATATTATATTGACTAATGTAATTACCACTGTTTACCAAATTCTGGATTGGGCCTTTATCTACTTGTATCCACATATTTATGGAAATTATATTATGTATGTATGTATGTATGTATGTATGTATGTATGTATGTATGTATGTATGTATGTATGTATGTATGTATGTATGTATGTATGTATGTATGTATGTATGTATGTATGTATGTATGTATGTATGTATGTATGTATGTATGTATGTATGTATGTATGTATGTATGTATGTATGTATGCATGCATGTATGTGTAGCAGGGTGGATTATCCCTGCTTTGTGGGAACGGTTACTGGCAGTCACGAGGTAGCTGGACACAGTAGAACTCTGTCTGACTGCACCCTCGTCTTTGGGCCTGGGGCGTCGACTGGAGGCTGGTAGTGTGAGTGGATGGGGCCCGGGATTTACCAACCTGGTCTGGTACTCTGGTCTTCCTTCCCTGCAGCAGGGCGGTCAGCAGTACTCCCCAACACGCTCCCACTCCCCCCAGTTGCTCCTTAAACCCTCCCACACCTCGTGACTGAATTGTAATTAAATACTCTGAGTTTCCCCCGCAAGCAGTACCCTCCCTCAATGACCCTAGAAACCTTACAATGAAGAGGGAAAGGTGGAATAAGAAAGGGTTAATTATATTAACATTACCCACACCAAAAGAGTTAATACTGGGCACAGGAATGGACACGCACACAGAACCCCATTGAAGTCTTTATATTAATTGTACTGTTCAGTTACAATTATTTAATAGGAGTGGTCGAATGGACTGAAGTCCTACTATAGCTCCTGTGCATAACTCAATACCTCATAAACACGTATATTATACACCCACCTCTGGGTTAATATCAGGGATAATATACTTCACTGTGTTTGACTCATCACCCACGTCTGGGTCTTCACCCTGTATAATACCTCCAAAGGCTTTAATTATACGGCCAGAATAATACCTCAAAAGGCTTTAATTATAATGCACCAGGTCTGTAACTTCCCCACAGGGAAAGGGTTAATGGAATGGGAAAATATTATTAAACACACATGTTATCACACTTAAAGGAAAGGAAAGAAAACAAAAGTGTGGGCCCACTAATACCTTGCAAAAGTCCTATTCTAATGCCGGCATATATTGTTTGGGGTTCCCCTTATGAACTGTAGTTAGCAACGTTAACTTCGCCCGCAGGCTGCACCACACTGTGTACGGTGTAAGGCTCCGGAGCATAGACGCTCGTTTATACTCATCTAAAATGGCCGCCTCGCCGCGCCACTGTTGTCCGGGAGGCAAGATGGCGTCCTACTAGCTCCACAGGGAAAAGGATTTGTAGACTAGAATCCAGTAATGCCGTTTATAATCCATATTCCAGCGATAGAAGAAGAAGACGCTTGTGTCATTGTTCGTGCGAATATCAATGAAACTAATTAGAATGTCTTGGTGCAGAAAGGGGAGACAAAAAGGCAAGTCAGCAGCTCTGAATAATAAGCAATATCTTCAGGCTGCTACATATGTATGTATGTATGTATGTATGTATGTATGTATGTATGTATGTATGTATGTATGTATGTATGTATGTATGTATGTATGTATGTATGTATGTATGTATGTATGTATGTATGCATGCATGCATGCATGCATGCATGTATGTATGTATGTATGTATGTATGTATGTATGTATGTATGTATGTATGTATGTATGTATGTATGTATGTATGTATGTATGTATGTATGTATGTATGTATGTATGTATGTATGTATGTATGTATGTATGTTTATGTTTTGTTCTATGTAGACCCCAGGAAGAATAGCCGTTGCCTAGGTGACAGCTAATGGGGATCCCAATAAACAATAAATAGTAGCAATTCTCCCTGTAAAAAAAACAAAGATACTTAGTAATATTCTGCTTTGGACTGAATATATACACTATAACTTCCATAGCTCACAGTCGTAGGGTTTGGTCTGTTGTTTTGGTAAAGACCGTCTCTCTCTCCTCCGCCTGGCATGACTAGATACATGACTAGATACATGACTACATGACTAGATACATTACTAGATACAAGACTAGATACATGACTAGATACATGACTAGATACATGACTAGATACATGACTAGACACATTACTAGATACATGACTAGATATATGACTAGACACATGACTAGATACATGACTAGATACATGACTAGACACATGACTAGATACATGACTAGATACATGACTAGATACATGACTAGATACATGACTAGATACATGACTAGACACATGACTAGATACATGACTAGATACATGACTAGATACATGACTAGATACATGACTAGATACATGACTAGATGACTAGATACATGACTAGATACATGACTAGACACATGACTAGATACATGACTAAATACATGACTAGATACATGACTAGATACATGACTAGATACATGACTAGATACATGACTAGATACATGACTAGACACATGACTAGATACATGACTAAATACATGACTAGATACATGACTAGATACATGACTAGATACATGACTAGATACATGACTAGACACATGACTAGATACATGATTAGATAGATACATGACTAGATACATGACTTGTTGATACATGACTTGTTGATACATGAATTGATACATGACTGGATACAAGTCCTCTCTGGGTGAGCATGTTGAGGTGGTACCTGGCGCCACGGCTGGATGAGATGCATCTTTGTTTGGGTTTGAACTGAAATGTGTTCTCTCTTCTCACACGTGTGTGTGTGTGTGTGTGTGTGTGTGTGTGTGTGTGTGTGTGTGTGTGTGTGTGTGTGTGTGTGTGTGTGTGTGTGTGTGTGTGTGTGTGTGTGTGTGTGTGTGTGTGTGTGTGTGTGTGTGTGTGTGTGTGTGTGTGTGTGTGTGTGTGTGTGTGTGTGTGTGTGTGTGTGTGTGTCTGTGTGAGCAGCAGCAGAGGGTCGTGGCAGAGAGAGGCAGAGGGAGGTGTCCTCCACCCTGGAGGTCCCGGAGGAGCAGAGGGCCCCCAGCCTCCACCTCCGCTCCCGCTCCGTGTCCCCGCCCCGTGAGGAGGAGGGCCGCCCGCGCTCCAGACCCCCCAACGTCCCCGCCCAGAGGTGAGGAGGAGGAGGGGGATGTGTCATACCGCCTCAGGGGTTAGGGGGTCAGCAAGGCACCTAAATTAGATTAGATTAAAATGTATTGTCATCATACAGCACAAGTACAATACAACGAGAAGAGGTTTGGCATCCAACCAGAGTGCAAATGTAACAGTAAAGTGCAACAGTAACATACAATGTACAGGGGATTAAACTGGGTATAAACTATACAGATTAAGGGAACAACACCTGAATTGAAAATGTCCAATGGGTTATTTTCATATTTCAATCAATATTAGTGAAGGTGAGCTGTTCTCTCTCGAAGCCAGAAACCAGAGAAGTGAGACTTGTGATGTCATCAGGTATAATGTCTGGAGCTGCGCCGTTGACAATGAATATGAGACTTTTGGTTTTGTGGACCCACAGAATGTTTGTTTTATTTTTCATACCCAGGTGAGCTACATTCTATTGCAGTGTTCTCAGTTCTGGGTGGGCTGACTTTGGTAGGTTGGAAATCAGGCGGGCGGCTGCGTTCTGTATGAGTTGAAGAGGCTTGATGGCGGTGGTCGGTAGACCAGCTAGCAGTGCATTGCAGTAGTCGAGGCGAGACATTTGATTGCAGGAGGAGTTGGGTGGCTTCTTTTGTCAGGAAGGGGCGGATCCTTCTGACGTTGCACAGGAGGAATCTGCAGGTTCTGGTCGTTGAGGCGATGTGAGCGGAGAAGTCCAGCCGGTTGTCAAGGACTAAAGAATTAGTTCTTTAATCACTTTAAGTAGCTCCGCAGAGTTCTTTAATCACTCTAAGTAACTCCACATAGTTCTTTAATCACTTTAAGTAACTCCACATAGTTATCTAATCACTCTAAGTAGCTCCACATAGTTATTTAATCGCTCTAAGTAACTCCACATAGTTCTTTAATCACTTTAAGTAACTCCACATAGTTTTATTTTTTTTGATAATTTTTTTTTATTATTAATTACATGAAACAAGACAACACATTAACCACAATCACAATACACAGAACTTCACAGGAAAATAACAAAAACAATAATAATACAGAAATAACAATTTATAAATTATAAAGACAAAAAAAAAGAAAATAGAGTTCAACCTTTTTAAATTTTAAATTTAATCACTCTAAGTAACTCCACATAGTTATTTAATCACTCTAAGTAGCTCTGTAGAGTTATTTAATCACTCTAAGTAGCTCCACATAGTTATTTAATCACTCTAAGTAGCTCCACATAGTTATTTAATCACTCTAAGTAGCTCCACATAGTTATTTAATCACTCTAAGTAGCTCCACATAGTTATTTAATCACTCTAAGTAACTCCACATAGTTATTTAATCACTCTAAGTAACTCCACATAGTTATTTAATCACTCTAAATAGCTCCACCGTTATTTTAATCACTCTAAGTAACTCCACATAATTATTTAATCACTCTAAGTAACTCCACCGTTATTTTAATCACTCTAAGTAACTCCACATAGTTATTTAATCACTCTAAATAGCTCCACCGTTATTTTAATCACTCTAAGTAACTCCACATAATTATTTAATCACTGTAAGTAGCTCTGTAGAGTTATTTAATCACTGTAAGTAGCTCTGTAGAGTTATTTAATCACTGTAAGTAGCTCTGTAGAGTTATTTAATCACTGTAAGTAGCTATGTAGAGTTATTTAATCACTGTAAGTAACTCCACATAGTTATTTAATCAATGTAAGTAACTCCGTAGTTATTTATTAATCACTGTAAGTAACTCCACATAGTTATTTAATCACTGTAAGTAGCTCCGTAGAGTTATTTATTAATCACTGTAAGTAACTCCACATAGTTATTTAATCACTTTAAGTAGCTCCGTAGAGTTATTTATTAATCACTCTAAGTAACTCCACATAGTTATTTAATCACTGTAAGTAGCTCCGTAGAGTTATTTATTAATCACTCTAAGTAACTCCACATAGTTATTTAATCACTCTAAGTAGCTCTGTAGAGTTATTTAATCACTCTAAGTAGCTCCACTGAGTTCCTTAATCACTTTAAGTAGCTCTACAGTTATTTGAATCACTCTAAGTAGCTCCACTGAGTTCTTTAATCACTAACGTTGCAACAGTGAACTTCATCAGAACTTCATCGGGTCATGAACTCATATAAACATATACCTGCTGAGAGACGGAAAAGAATAAGTGAGGACTAGAGAGAACAATGTTTGAAAAGTTGTTAGCATGTCTGAAAATAACTGTCACCTCTAGTTCCTGCCACCCACCCACCCACCCACCCACCCACCACCTCAGACTATACCTGGCCAGCCCCTGGAGGAGGAACAGAGGGGGCAGGAAGTGGAAAGTGGGAGAGATGAGGAGAATTCTAAAAGTAAAAACAGTACTGAATAGAGGAGGAGGAGGAGGAGGAGGAGGAGGAGGAGGAGGAGGAGGAGGAGGGAAGAGAAGAGAAGAGAAGAGAAGAGAAGGGAAGAGAGGAGAGCTGTCTGGCAGACTGCAGATTGAGCCCATATCCTAATGAAAAAGCCAGTGTGGTATTGAAGTTGTGTTTATTTGGCCTGGCTGGTGCAGAACAGACAGTGCTGCCAACATACAGTACTGTAGCTCTCTCTCTGTCGCAGCCACAGTAGGTTGGTCTGGTCTTGTTTTATCAAGTCAAGTCAAGAGTTTTATTTGTCACGGCATACAAGTATACAATGAAATGTGGGGGGTCTTGCCCGCAACGATGTGCATAATACAATAGTATTAACCTCATTCTGAAGAGGCTTCGGCCCGGGGACCAGAATGAGGTTACCCCTTAGATCCGCTACCTCCAGGTCACTCCCTAGCCAAGAGTGTAGCACCTGAAAGGCTCCCCACCTGGGGTTACAGGTAGGTCAACGGCGGACCAGGAATGGGAAGGCGGAGGAACCAAGAACCTGCTGCCTTGCAGTGCCATTGGTTTGGCAAAGGCTAGAGATGGTGTCTCGACAAAAAATACTGGATTGGTAGTTCTGGGGGCCTGCCGACTCCTATCAGCCCCCTTTTGGAAATCATGAGTACAACCCAAACAAAAACCGCTACTGGTAAACGGAGAAATGTCTGCCCTAATCAAGACATTTGTTCTACCCGGTGGATTGAGTGTGAGAGAGCAGGCACCTTTGTACCGTCAACAAGTGACTGCTCTACCTTCTGGAAAGTGGGAACCTGGAATGTGAGGAGCCTGCGAACACCTGGAAAATTGGCGAATGTCCTACAAGAGATGGATACTATGGGGATAGATATATTGGGAATTGCTGAAACATTTTGGAGAGGTGAAGATGACTTTAGATACACCCTACCAACTGGACAATCATTTAGAATCATATCTTCGGGTGGAAAACAACATAGAAAAGGTGTAGCTTTTGCTTTGACTGAGAAAGCAGCAAAAAGCGTGGAAAGTTATCAAACGATATCGGAACGTATTATCACCTTGAGAATGAAAGCAACACCAGCAAGTGTATGCATCACACAAGCATATGCACCAACTGGAGAAGCGGAGGATGATGAAATAGACAACTTTTATGAAAATATTGAGAGAGCGATGAAAGACCAAAAGAAATGGGGAGATGTGGAAATAGGCATGGGCGATTTCAACGCCAAATTAGGTGAAGAAAAAGTTGATGGTGTTGTCGGACCTTTTGGTCTGGGTATAAGAAACGATAGAGGAGATAGACTAGTGGATTTCTGCAGGAAGAACCAATTGTGGGTCACCAACACTTGGTTTGAACAACGTAAATCTGCAAGACACACATGGAGATCTCCTGATGGAAACACTAGAAACCAAATTGATTACATTATGATAAACCACAGATACAAGAAAGGAATAACAAACTCTAAGGCACGACCATCTGCAGACTGTGGTTCAGATCATATTCCAGTAGTGATGAAAATGAAGATCAAACTGAAAACCATCAAGAAAAAGAAAACGACACACAAAAGATGGGATGTGAAGAGTCTGAAAGGAGAAACCATGAAGAGACAATACATTAACGAAGTGAACAAAACATTAGAAAATAGAGAGTTAGCAGATATTGAAGATCCACAAGAACTATGGACAAAACTGAAAGAAAAACTGGGAAGCGTTGCAGACATAATCTGTGGTAAACCAGAAAAAGTTGAGAAACAAGAGTGGATGACGAAAGACATTCTGGATGAGATGAAAAAGAGAGCAGACATGAAGAATGCAGACAGAAAAACTGAATACAACAGAGCAAAACGAAAAGTACAGAAGATGTGTAGAGATGCAAAAGAGAAGTATTACAAAGAAAAATGCAAGGGAATTGAAGATCTAGACAAGAAGCACAACCCTCTCATGTACAACAAGATCCAACAACTAACAAGGAAGAGGAAACAAAACAACCCAAGGTGTCAGAGACAAAGAAGGAAAACTGCTCCTTGACGAGAAGGAAATAATCAATAGATGGGCAGAGTATGTGGAAACACTATACAAAGACCAGAACAGAACATCAGACACAGGAATTAGTCTAGAAGAGATAGAAAAAGTCCAGATCACGAAAAAAGAAGTTGAAGAGGCGGTGAAGTCACTGGCCACGGACAGATCGCCCGGCGAGGATGAGATCCCTGCTGAACTGATTAAGAACTCTGGTGACCGATGCATCGAGCTCCTTGTGAAACTGGTAAACAACATCTATAACTCAGGAAATATTCCAAATGATTTCCTAAAATCAATGTTCATTCCGATCCCAAAGACCGGAAGAGCCACAGAATGCAACAATTACAGGACTATCAGTTTGATATCTCATGCATCAAAAGTACTCCTGAAAATCATCAAGAACAGAATAGAACCCATAATTGAACATCAGCTCTCGGATAGCCAAATGGGTTTTCGCAAAGGAAAAGGAACAAGAGATGCAATCTGCCAACTCAGAATCATTGGTGAAAAATCGATAGACCAACAGAAGAAGCTGTATATTTGCTTCATCGATTTCACGAAGGCCTTCGACAGAGTTGAACATACAACATTGATGAGAACAATGGAAGAATTCAAAATACCAGTTTCTGACCGAAGAATAATTGCCAACTTATACTGGAGGCAGAAGGCTAATGTTAGAATAGGAAAGGAGAAATCAAGAGACTTCCCGGTGGAGAAGGGTGTAAGACAAGGATGCATCTTGTCCCCTGTACTCTTTAATATGTACAGTGAATCACTGATGAAAAAAGGTCTGAGAGGAGGGAAAGGAGTAAAACTTGGCGAAGAGAACATCACCAATATAAGATACGCGGATGACACTGCTATAGTCTGTACCTGTCAAGAAGATCTACAGGACATGATGAATAAGCTGAATGTCGAATGCAAAAACTATGGAATGTCACTAAACACAAAGAAAACTAAAGTAATGATCATTGAAAAAACACCAGGAACTGTTTGTAAAATACAGGTGGATGGAGAAAAACTTGAACAAGTGAAGGAGTACATGTACCTTGGAAGCTGGATCAGTGAAGGTGGAAGAGCTAACATGGACATTAAGAGAAGAACCGGAATTGCAAAGGGCGCATTCTGGAACCATAAAGAATTATTGAGAAGAAACATAAGTTGGAAAACGAAGACCAGGATTTTGGAAACGTATGTTATGTCAGTCTTTTCATACGGAGCAGAAGCATGGACGCTGAATGAAGAGGCAAAGAGGATGATAGACTGTCTGTCTGTCTGTCTGTCTGTCTGTCTGTCTGTCTGTCTGTCTGTCTGTCTGTCTGTCTGTCTGTCTGTCTGTCTGTCTGTCTGTCTGTCTGTCTGTCTGTATGTCTGTCTGTCTGTCTTTCTGGGTGTCTGTCTTTCTGGGTGTCTGTCTGTCTGTCTGGCTGCCTGTCTGTCTGTCTGTCTGTCTGTCTGTCTGTCTGTCTGTCTGTCTGTCTGTCTGTCTGTCTGTCTGTCTGTCTGTCTGTCTGTCTGTCTGTCTGTCTGTCTGTATGTCTGTCTGTCTGTCTGTCTGTCTTTCTGTCTGTCTGTCTGTCTGTCTGTCTGTCTGTCTGTCTGTCTGTCTGTCTGTCTGTCTGTCTGTCTGTCTGTCTGTCTGTATGTCTGTCTGTCTCTCTGTCTGTCATTATGTCTGTCTATCTGTCTGTCATTCTGTCTGTGTGTGTGTGTGTGTGTCTGTCTCTATGTCTGTCATTATGTCTGTCTATCTGTCTGTCATTCTGTCTGTGTGTGTGTGTGTGTCTGTCTGTCTGTCTGTCTGTCTGTCTGTCTGTCTGTCTGTCTGTCTGTCTGTCTGTCTGTCTGTCTGTCTGTCTGTATGTATGTCTGTCTGTATGTCTGTCTGTCTGTCTTTCTGGGTGTCTGTCTTTCTGGGTGTCTGTCTGTATGTCTGGCTGCCTGTCTGTCTGTCTGTCTGTCTGTATGTCTGTCTGTCTGTCTGTATGTCTGTCTGTCTGTCTGTCTGTCTGTCTGTCTGTCTGTCTGTCTGTCTGTCTGTCTGTCTGTCTGTCTGTCTGTCTGTCTGTCTGTCTGTATGTCTGCCTGTCTGTCTGTCTGTCTGTCTGTATGTCTGTCTGTCTCTCTGTCTGTCATTATGTCTGTCTATCTGTCTGTCATTCTGTCTGTGTGTGTGTGTGTCTGTCTGTCTGTATGTCTGTCTGTCTGTCTGTCTGTCTGTCTGTCTGTCTGTCTGTCTGTCTGTCTGTCTGTCTGTCTGTCTGTCTGTCTGTCTGTCTGTCTGTCTGTCTGTCTGTCTGTCTGTCTGTCTGTCTGTCTGTCTGTCTGTCTGCCTGTCTGTCTGTCTGTCTGTCTGTATGTCTGTCTATATCTATCTATATCTGTCTATATATCTATCCATCCCTCTGTCTGTACAATCTACGGGTGATTAAACTGGGTATAAAATATATAAATGAGTACTACTGAATAATAGTGCTAATCAGATGTATGTACAGAGTTGTAGTATTAATATGTACAGTGATACAGGTATGAATACACTATGGTAGTAAGTCGTACTGGCCAGCAACGTAACTAGTAAGATTAGGTAAGGGATATGTGTACAGATATAGATATAGTATCTACAGATATGTAAAAAGGATTATATGCACGTATGTACAGACAGATAGATATATACATGGTAAGAATATATATATATATATATATATATATATATATATATATATATATATATATATATATATATATATATATATATATATATATATATATATATATATATATATATATATATATATATATAATATATATATATATATATATATCAGTATCATACAGAGTGTCATACAGAGTTATATGGGTTATATTATATGCAGGTCTATATGTAGGTATATGTGACCCCGACCAGTGCTATAGCCTACATGTCTATTTTTTCATTTTCCAGATTTTTCCAGATTGTGAAAGTACAGAATGTAAGCTTTCAAATGATGTGTCATACTTTGAAATCTGAGAATGTTATTATTGTGATGTGCTAATTTTAAATCTTGTAGCAGTCTTTTTTCCCCAGAGACCTAAGCAGAGAAAACAGCTCTTAAAGATTTTACACCTTTTGCCAGGATTCTGCTGGGCGTAAACAATACCTCCCAGCCACACCTCTCCCCTGAATAGTATTAACATAATTAAGTGCTGTGACAGCCATGCTGACAGATCAGATACAAAATCAAACATTTTCTATTGTAGTAGTAATATAACTACTAGTCTGAATAATGTATATTTCAGTTATTGAATTGAAAACCTTTATTTATGTATTCCAATATCTGTTTTATTGATTAATGATATATTTTGAAAGAATGCAGGTTATAGCTGTATAAAACAAATGTCTGTCCCATTGTACCAATCAATGGGATATATTGCATGTTGGCTATAATGATTTTATAAAAAAGAGAGAGATTAAATGCATGGCCATATATTTATACATTCATGTGACATCACAGCATATTCTTTGTATAGCCCAGTGTTTCCTGAAAACAGATATGTACAGTGTTCAGGTTATACATCTATCATTACACAATTACAACCAAAATAGGAAGAAATTATGTTGACCGCAGGGAATTGTAATGCATAGTTGGTAGAACTGGCCAGCGGAGTGATAGACACAAGCCTCATTATTATCATTATCATTATCATTGTTCCAACCTTTCATGTGACAACTGGATGAAAATCAGCAGACAATATCAAATCAATTCAAGAGGTTTATTAGTCACATACATACCAGGGCATACAGTGAAATGCGGGTGGTCATGCCCGCATCGATTGTGCAATAATACTAATAATAAAATACATAAACAGGTAATAAGAAGGCATAAGATGTGCATGATAAAAATAGACATGCTAATACAGTTTCAACTCTGTCATTATGCTATACTACAATAATCTAAACTATACAAGAACCACATCGGTTCTTTCCTTTAAAGTGACCTTTCCATTTAGTTTAAAGTGACATTTTTTTTTATTCATTGCATATCATACCAGGGCATACAGTGAAATGCGGGTGGTCATGCCCGCATCGATTGTGCAATAATACTAATAATAAAATACATAAACAGGTAATAAGAAGGCATAAGATGTGCATGATAAAAATAGACATGCTGTCATTATGCTATACTACAATAATCTAAACTATACAAGAACCACATCGGTTCTTTCCTTTAAAGTGACCTTTCCATTTAGTTTAAAGTGACATTTTTTTTAATTCATTGCATACCAGGGCATACAGTGAAATGCGGTTGGCCATGCCCGCTACGATTGTGCAATAAAACAATAGTAATAAAAATATAATGTACATGTATGATGTACCGGTACAACAATACAATTCTTCTATGTCCCTATGCTATACTAGTACTACTATACTATCAAGTCAAGTCAAGAATGCAATAATAAGATTCCAATAGGATGAGAATGCGACATTGTGCAATAATACAAGTAATAAGAACAAGTAATAAGCTTTTACTCTACAAGAACCACTCCTGTTCTTGTTTAATTTTTTTAAAGTGACCTTACATTGTGAGCGTGTGCAGCATGAGTGTGTGTGTGTGTTCATGTTAAAGTGACTGCTAGTACAGTGTGTGTGTGTGTGTGTGTGTGTGTGTGTGTGTGCTCTACATCCATGTGTCTAACATCGTACAGTCTTCTTGTTCTGAGGTGCTCTAGATGTTGGGAGTGGGCATGTAATGTCTTTTGCGTCATCAGAACAGTATTGTCTTATCTCCTTATAAAGATATTCCTGTCGGTCATTGTCTAGACCAGGTGGGGTGAGGACAGGATTACAGTATATGCAGTTATATTCAGACAGATATGGATATACATATGCTGTAAATATACATATATAGATGTATATATACAGTATAGACAGATGTGGATATATTTGTATATGGTAAGAATAAATATATGCTGTATATATATACATATATACATATACATACATACATATATATGGTATATTGTACTATTCTGAACTTAAGACTGTTTTGTTTGCCCCACATAAACCAGACCACATGTAGTATTGCAGTTTATGAAAGAGTTGATCCTGTGTTTTGTTCCTGTGTGTGGGGGTGGGGGGGGGGGGGGGGGGGTTGTGTCCTTGGTGTCGGAGCAATGAACACATTGTCTGCATCTGAAAAAGCCAGCAGGTGGAGTGGACAGCTAATTAGATGGTGCTCTAGGCTGTGGAGTCACGCTGTGAACTAGTCTATCCTTAATAGAGCCAGGTTTTCTGAATGAAGAGAGGGGCTGGTTTCGTTTATTTTTTTTAAACGGGATCCTTTTGTAAGATGTGTTGAAGTTTTAGTATAAACGTTTTTCACTTCTGCTGCTCTGGGTTATAATTCAGAGGAAAAACACCAGCGCTGAGTGGAATCGGTGGGGCATTGTTTTTTTCACCAGTAAAGTGTTTCTTCCGGAGCGTGGTGCTTTCTGATTGGCTGCCGTTATGTCTTCGCCTGCGTGATCTCTGAGGTGAAAACTCTCCTTCATATCTGTTGCCTTCAGCTGGAATTCTGCATCAGGACTACAATTTATGCATAAAAACGTAGAACTGTTTTTTTATTGCTGTTTTCCATTAGATGGTTTGGATGACCTCCAGAAAATTACTAAATTACTATCTGCTCTGAGAAGAGGAGAGTGTATCTTGCATCTTCTGGCCGCCTCAGACCAACTCTTATCCGAGCTCCTGGGGGGTCATCAAAGAGAAGCCGGCTATTCTCTGTCCTTGCTCCACAATGATGGAACAAACTTCCCACCACGGTCAGGACAGCTGAAACCATCAAAGTCAGGACAGCTGAAACCATCACAGTCAGGACAGCTGAAACCACCACAGTCAGGACAGCCGAAACCATCACAGTCAGGACAACTGAAACCACCACAGTCACTCAGGACAGCTGAAACCATCACAGTCAGGACAGCTGAAACCATCACAGTCAGGACAGCTGAAACCATCACAGTCAGGACAGCGGAAACCATCACAGTCAGGACAGCTGAAACCATCACAGTCAGAACAGCTGAAACCATCACAGTCAGGACAGCTGAAACCACCACAGTCAGGACAGCTGAACACACCACAGTCAGGACAGCTGAACACACCACAGTCAGGACAGCTGAAACCACCACAGTCAGGACAGCTGAAACCATCACAGTCAGGACAGCTGAAACCATCACAGTCAGGACAGCGGAAACCATCACAGTCAGGACAGCTGAAACCATCACAGTCAGGACAGCTGAAGCCATCACAGTCAGGAAAGCTGAAACCATCACAGTCAGAACAGCTGAAACCATCACAGTCAGGACAGCTGAAACCATCACAGTCAGGACAGCTGAAGCCATCACAGTCAGGACAGCTGAAACCATCACAGTCATAACAGCTGAAACCATCACAGTCAGGACAGCTGAAACCATCACAGCCAAGACAGCTGAAACCACCACAGTCAGGACAGCTGAAACCATCACAGTCAGGACAGCTGAAACCATCACAGTCATAACAGCTGAAACCATCACAGTCAGGACAGCTGAAACCATCACAGTCAGGACAGCTGAAACCATCACAGCCAGGACAGCTGAAACCACCACAGTCAAGACAGCTGAAACCATCACAGTCAGGACAGCTGAAACCATCACAGTCAGGACAGCTGAAACCACCACAGTCAGGACAGCTGAAACCACCACAGTCAGGACAGCTGAAACAACCACAGTCAGGACAGCTGAAACCACCACAGTCAGGACAGCTGAAACCATCACAGTCAGGACAGCTGAAACCATCACAGTCAGGACAGCTGAAACCACCACAGTCAGGACAGATGAAACCACCACAGTCAGGACAGCTGAAACCATCACAGTCAGGACAGCTGAAACCATCACAGTCAGGACAGCTGAAGCCATCACAGTCAGGACAGCTGAAACCATCACAGTCAGGACAGCTGAAGCCATCACAGTCAGGAAAGCTGAAACCATCACAGTCAGAACAGCTGAAACCATCACAGTCAGGACAGCTGAAACCATCACAGTCAGGACAGCTGAAGCCATCACAGTCAGGACAGCTGAAACCACCACAGTCAGGACAGCTGAACACACCACAGTCAGGACAGCTGTACACACCACAGTCAGGACAGCTGAAACCACCACAGTCAGGACAGCTGAAACCATCACAGTCAGGACAGCTGAAACCATCACAGTCAGGACAGCTGAAACCATCACAGTCAGGACAGCGGAAACCATCACAGTCAGGACAGCTGAAGCCATCACAGTCAGGAAAGCTGAAACCATCACAGTCAGAACAGCTGAAACCATCACAGTCAGGACAGCTGAAACCATCACAGTCAGGACAGCTGAAGCCATCACAGTCAGGACAGCTGAAACCATCACAGTCATAACAGCTGAAACCATCACAGTCAGGACAGCTGAAACCATCACAGCCAGGACAGCTGAAACCACCACAGTCAGGACAGCTGAAACCATCACAGTCAGGACAGCTGAAACCATCACAGTCAGGACAGCTGAAACCACCACAGTCAGGACAGCTGAAACCACCACAGTCAGGACAGCTGAAACCACCACAGTCAGTACAGCTGAAACCACCACAGTCAGTACAGCTGAAACCACCACAGTCAGGACAGCTGAAACCATCACAGTCAGGACAGCTGAAACCATCACAGTCAGGACAGCTGAAACCACCACAGTCAGGACAGATGAAACCACCACAGTCAGGACAGCTGAAACCATCACAGTCAGGACAGCTGAAACCATCACAGTCAGGACAGCTGAAGCCATCACAGTCAGGACAGCTGAAACCATCACAGTCAGGACAGCTGAAGCCATCACAGTCAGGAAAGCTGAAACCATCACAGTCAGAACAGCTGAAACCATCACAGTCAGGACAGCTGAAACCATCACAGTCAGGACAGCTGAAGCCATCACAGTCAGGACAGCTGAAACCACCACAGTCAGGACAGCTGAACACACCACAGTCAGGACAGCTGAACACACCACAGTCAGGACAGCTGAAACCACCACAGTCAGGACAGCTGAAACCATCACAGTCAGGACAGCTGAAACCATCACAGTCAGGACAGCTGAAACCATCACAGTCAGGACAGCGGAAACCATCACAGTCAGGACAGCTGAAGCCATCACAGTCAGGAAAGCTGAAACCATCACAGTCAGAACAGCTGAAACCATCACAGTCAGGACAGCTGAAACCATCACAGTCAGGACAGCTGAAGCCATCACAGTCAGGACAGCTGAAACCATCACAGTCATAACAGCTGAAACCATCACAGTCAGGACAGCTGAAACCATCACAGCCAGGACAGCTGAAACCACCACAGTCAGGACAGCTGAAATCATCACAGTCAGGACAGCTGAAACCATCACAGTCATAACAGCTGAAACCATCACAGTCAGGACAGCTGAAACCATCACAGCCAGGACAGCTGAAACCACCACAGTCAGGACAGCTGAAACCACCACAGTCAGGACAGCTGAAACCACCACAGTCAGGACAGCTGAAACCACCACAGTCAGTACAGCTGAAACCACCACAGTCAGGACAGCTGAAACCATCACAGTCAGGACAGCTGAAACCATCACAGTCAGGACAGCTGAAACCACCACAGTCAGGACAGATGAAACCACCACAGTCAGGACAGCTGAAACCATCACAGTCAGGACAGCTGAAACCATCACAGTCAGGACAGCTGAAGCCATCACAGTCAGGACAGCTGAAACCATCACAGTCATAACAGCTGAAACCATCACAGTCAGGACAGCTGAAACCATCACAGCCAGGACAGCTGAAACCACCACAGTCAGGACAGCTGAAACCATCACAGTCAGGACAGCTGAAACCACCACAGTCAGGACAGCTGAAACCACCACAGTCAGGACAGCTGAAACCATCACAGTCAGGACAGCTGAAACCACCACAGTCAGTACAGCTGAAACCACCACAGGCAGGACAGCTGAAACCATCACAGTCAGGACAGCTGAAACCATCACAGTCAGGACAGATGAAACCACCACAGTCAGGACAGCTGAAACCACCACAGTCAGGACAGCTGAAACCACCACAGTCAGGACAGCTGAAACCACCACAGTCAGGACAGCTGAAACCACCACAGTCAGGACAGCTGAAACCATCACAGTCAGGACAGCTGAAACCACCACAGTCAGTACAGCTGAAACCACCACAGTCAGGACAGCTGAAACCATCACAGTCAGGACAGCTGAAACCATCACAGTCAGGACAGCTGAAACCACCACAGTCAGGACAGATGAAACCACCACAGGCAGGACAGCTGAAACCATCACAGTCAGGACAGCTGAAACCATCACAGTCAGGACAGCTGAAACCACCACAGTCAGGACAGCTGAAACCCTCACAGTCAGGACAGCTGAAACCACCACAGTCAGGACAGCTGAAACCATCACAGTCAGGACATTTGAAACCATCACAGTCAGGACAGCCGAAACCATCACAGTCAGGACAGCTGAAACCATCACAGTCAGGACAGCTGAAACCATCACAGTCAGGACAGCTGATGTACAGCCAGGACAGCCGAAACCATCACAGTCAGGACAGCCAAAACCATCAGTCAGGACAGCTGAAACCATCACAGTCAGGACAGCTGAAACCATCACAGTCAGGACAGCTGATGTACAGTCAGGACAGCTGAAACCATCACAGTCATGACAGTTGATGTACAGTCATGACAGCTGAAACCATCACAGTCAGGACAGATGAAACCACCACAGTCAGGACAGCTGAAACCATCACAGTCAGGACAGCTGAAACCATCACAGTCAGGACAGCTGAAACCACCACAGTCAGGACAGCCGAAACCATCACAGTCAGGACAGCTGAAACCATCACAGTCAGGACAGCTGAAACCACCACAGTCAGTACAGCTGAAACCATCACAGTCAGGACAGCTGAAACCAGCACAGTCAGGACAGCTGAAACCATCACAGTCAGGACTGCTGAAACCATCACAGTCAGGACAGCTGAAACCATCACAGTCAGGACAGCCGAAACCATCACAGTCAGGACAGCTGAAACCATCACAGTCAGGACAGCTGAAACCACCACAGTCAGTACAGCTGAAACCATCACAGTCAGGACAGCTGAAATCAGCACAATCAGGACAGCTGAAACCATCACAGTCAGGACTGCTGAAACCATCACAGTCAGGACAGCTGAAACCATCACAGTCAGGACAGCTGAAACCACCACAGTCAGGACAGCTGAAACCACCACAGTCAGGACAGCTGAAACCATCACAGTCAGGACAGCTGAAACCACCACAGTCAGGACAGCTGAAACCATCAGGACAGCTGAAACCATCACAGTCAGGACAGCTGAAACCACCACAGTCAGGACAGCTGAAACCATCAGGACAGCTGAAACCATCACAGTCAGGACAGCTGAAACCATCAGGACAGCTGAAACCACCACAGTCAGAACAGCCGAAACCATCACAGTCAGGACAGCTGAAACCATCACAGTCAGGACAGCTGAAACCACCACAGTCAGGACAGCTGAAACCATCCAGTCAGGACAGCTGAAACCACCACAGTCAGGACAGCTGAAACCATCACAGTCAGGACAGCTGAAACCATCAGGACAGCTGAAACCACCACAGTCAGGACAGCTGAAACCATCACAGTCAGGACAGCTGAAACCATCACAGCCAGGACAGCCGAAACCATCACAGTCAGGACAGCCGAAACCATCACAGTCAGGACAGCTGAAACCATCAGAGTCAGGACAGCTGAAACCATCACAGTCAGGACAGCTGATGTACAGTCAGGACAGCTGAAACCATCACAGTCAGGACAGCTGAAGCCATCACAGTCAGGACAGCTGAAACCATCACAGTCATAACAGCTGAAACCATCACAGTCAGGACAGCTGAAACTATCACAGCCAGGACAGCTGAAACCACCACAGTCAGGACAGCTGAAATCATCACAGTCAGGACAGCTGAAACCATCACAGTCATAACAGCTGAAACCATCACAGTCAGGACAGCTGAAACCATCACAGCCAGGACAGCTGAAACCACCACAGTCAGGACAGCTGAAACCATCACAGTCAGGACAGCTGAAACCATCACAGTCAGGACAGCTGAAACCACCACAGTCAGGACAGCTGAAACCACCACAGTCAGTACAGCTGAAACCACCACAGTCAGGACAGCTGAAACCATCACAGTCAGGACAGCTGAAACCATCACAGTCAGGACAGATGAAACCACCACAGTCAGGACAGCTGAAACCACCACAGTCAGGACAGCTGAAACCACCACAGTCAGGACAGCTGAAACCACCACAGGCAGGACAGCTGAAACCATCACAGTCAGGACAGCTGAAACCATCACAGTCAGGACAGCTGAAACCACCACAGTCAGGACAGCTGAAACCCTCACAGTCAGGACAGCTGAAACCACCACAGTCAGGACAGCTGAAACCATCACAGTCAGGACATTTGAAACCATCACAGTCAGGACAGCCGAAACCATCACAGTCAGGACAGCTGAAACCATCACAGTCAGGACAGCTGAAACCATCACAGTCAGGACAGCTGATGTACAGCCAGGACAGCCGAAACCATCACAGTCAGGACAGCCAAAACCATCAGTCAGGACAGCTGAAACCATCACAGTCAGGACAGCTGAAACCATCACAGTCAGGACAGCTGATGTACAGTCAGGACAGCTGAAACCATCACAGTCATGACAGTTGATGTACAGTCATGACAGCTGAAACCATCACAGTCAGGACAGATGAAACCACCACAGTCAGGACAGCTGAAACCATCACAGTCAGGACAGCTGAAACCATCACAGTCAGGACAGCTGAAACCACCACAGTCAGGACAGCCGAAACCATCACAGTCAGGACAGCTGAAACCATCACAGTCAGGACAGCTGAAACCACCACAGTCAGTACAGCTGAAACCATCACAGTCAGGACAGCTGAAACCAGCACAGTCAGGACAGCTGAAACCATCACAGTCAGGACTGCTGAAACCATCACAGTCAGGACAGCTGAAACCATCACAGTCAGGACAGCCGAAACCATCACAGTCAGGACAGCTGAAACCATCACAGTCAGGACAGCTGAAACCACCACAGTCAGTACAGCTGAAACCATCACAGTCAGGACAGCTGAAATCAGCACAGTCAGGACAGCTGAAACATCACAGTCAGGACTGCTGAAACCATCACAGTCAGGACAGCTGAAACCATCACAGTCAGGACAGCTGAAACCACCACAGTCAGGACAGCTGAAACCACCACAGTCAGGACAGCTGAAACCATCACAGTCAGGACAGCTGAAACCACCACAGTCAGGACAGCTGAAACCATCAGGACAGCTGAAACCATCACAGTCAGGACAGCTGAAACCACCACAGTCAGGACAGCTGAAACCATCAGGACAGCTGAAACCATCACAGTCAGGACAGCTGAAACCATCAGGACAGCTGAAACCACCACAGTCAGGACAGCCGAAACCATCACAGTCAGGACAGCTGAAACCATCACAGTCAGGACAGCTGAAACCACCACAGTCAGGACAGCTGAAACCATCCAGTCAGGACAGCTGAAACCACCACAGTCAGGACAGCTGAAACCATCACAGTCAGGACAGCTGAAACCATCAGGACAGCTGAAACCACCACAGTCAGGACAGCTGAAACCATCACAGTCAGGACAGCTGAAACCATCACAGCCAGGACAGCCGAAACCATCACAGTCAGGACAGCCGAAACCATCACAGTCAGGACAGCTGAAACCACCACAGTCAGGACAGCTGAAACCATCACAGTCAGGACAGCTGAAGCCATCACAGTCAGGACAGCTGAAACCATCACAGTCAGGACAGCTGAAGCCATCACAGTCAGGAAAGCTGAAACCATCACAGTCAGAACAGCTGAAACCATCACAGTCAGGACAGCTGAAACCATCACAGTCAGGACAGCTGAAGCCATCACAGTCAGGACAGCTGAAACCACCACAGTCAGGACAGCTGAACACACCACAGTCAGGACAGCTGTACACACCACAGTCAGGACAGCTGAAACCACCACAGTCAGGACAGCTGAAACCATCACAGTCAGGACAGCTGAAACCATCACAGTCAGGACAGCTGAAACCATCACAGTCAGGACAGCGGAAACCATCACAGTCAGGACAGCTGAAGCCATCACAGTCAGGAAAGCTGAAACCATCACAGTCAGAACAGCTGAAACCATCACAGTCAGGACAGCTGAAACCATCACAGTCAGGACAGCTGAAGCCATCACAGTCAGGACAGCTGAAACCATCACAGTCATAACAGCTGAAACCATCACAGTCAGGACAGCTGAAACCATCACAGCCAGGACAGCTGAAACCACCACAGTCAGGACAGCTGAAACCATCACAGTCAGGACAGCTGAAACCATCACAGTCAGGACAGCTGAAACCACCACAGTCAGGACAGCTGAAACCACCACAGTCAGGACAGCTGAAACCACCACAGTCAGTACAGCTGAAACCACCACAGTCAGTACAGCTGAAACCACCACAGTCAGGACAGCTGAAACCATCACAGTCAGGACAGCTGAAACCATCACAGTCAGGACAGCTGAAACCACCACAGTCAGGACAGATGAAACCATCACAGTCAGGACAGCTGAAACCATCACAGTCAGGACAGCTGAAGCCATCACAGTCAGGAAAGCTGAAACCATCACAGTCAGAACAGCTGAAACCATCACAGTCAGGACAGCTGAAACCATCACAGTCAGGACAGCTGAAGCCATCACAGTCAGGACAGCTGAAACCACCACAGTCAGGACAGCTGAACACACCACAGTCAGGACAGCTGAACACACCACAGTCAGGACAGCTGAAACCACCACAGTCAGGACAGCTGAAACCATCACAGTCAGGACAGCTGAAACCATCACAGTCAGGACAGCTGAAACCATCACAGTCAGGACAGCGGAAACCATCACAGTCAGGACAGCTGAAGCCATCACAGTCAGGAAAGCTGAAACCATCACAGTCAGAACAGCTGAAACCATCACAGTCAGGACAGCTGAAACCATCACAGTCAGGACAGCTGAAGCCATCACAGTCAGGACAGCTGAAACCATCACAGTCATAACAGCTGAAACCATCACAGTCAGGACAGCTGAAACCATCACAGCCAGGACAGCTGAAACCACCACAGTCAGGACAGCTGAAATCATCACAGTCAGGACAGCTGAAACCATCACAGTCATAACAGCTGAAACCATCACAGTCAGGACAGCTGAAACCATCACAGCCAGGACAGCTGAAACCACCACAGTCAGGACAGCTGAAACCACCACAGTCAGGACAGCTGAAACCACCACAGTCAGGACAGCTGAAACCACCACAGTCAGTACAGCTGAAACCACCACAGTCAGGACAGCTGAAACCATCACAGTCAGGACAGCTGAAACCATCACAGTCAGGACAGCTGAAACCACCACAGTCAGGACAGATGAAACCACCACAGTCAGGACAGCTGAAACCATCACAGTCAGGACAGCTGAAACCATCACAGTCAGGACAGCTGAAGCCATCACAGTCAGGACAGCTGAAACCATCACAGTCATAACAGCTGAAACCATCACAGTCAGGACAGCTGAAACCATCACAGCCAGGACAGCTGAAACCACCACAGTCAGGACAGCTGAAACCATCACAGTCAGGACAGCTGAAACCACCACAGTCAGGACAGCTGAAACCACCACAGTCAGGACAGCTGAAACCATCACAGTCAGGACAGCTGAAACCACCACAGTCAGTACAGCTGAAACCACCACAGTCAGGACAGCTGAAACCATCACAGTCAGGACAGCTGAAACCATCACAGTCAGGACAGATGAAACCACCACAGTCAGGACAGCTGAAACCACCACAGTCAGGACAGCTGAAACCACCACAGTCAGGACAGCTGAAACCACCACAGTCAGGACAGCTGAAACCACCACAGTCAGGACAGCTGAAACCATCACAGTCAGGACAGCTGAAACCACCACAGTCAGTACAGCTGAAACCACCACAGTCAGGACAGCTGAAACCATCACAGTCAGGACAGCTGAAACCATCACAGTCAGGACAGCTGAAACCACCACAGTCAGGACAGATGAAACCACCACAGGCAGGACAGCTGAAACCATCACAGTCAGGACAGCTGAAACCATCACAGTCAGGACAGCTGAAACCACCACAGTCAGGACAGCTGAAACCCTCACAGTCAGGACAGCTGAAACCACCACAGTCAGGACAGCTGAAACCATCACAGTCAGGACATTTGAAACCATCACAGTCAGGACAGCCGAAACCATCACAGTCAGGACAGCTGAAACCATCACAGTCAGGACAGCTGAAACCATCACAGTCAGGACAGCTGATGTACAGCCAGGACAGCCGAAACCATCACAGTCAGGACAGCCAAAACCATCAGTCAGGACAGCTGAAACCATCACAGTCAGGACAGCTGAAACCATCACAGTCAGGACAGCTGATGTACAGTCAGGACAGCTGAAACCATCACAGTCATGACAGTTGATGTACAGTCATGACAGCTGAAACCATCACAGTCAGGACAGATGAAACCACCACAGTCAGGACAGCTGAAACCATCACAGTCAGGACAGCTGAAACCATCACAGTCAGGACAGCTGAAACCACCACAGTCAGGACAGCCGAAACCATCACAGTCAGGACAGCTGAAACCATCACAGTCAGGACAGCTGAAACCACCACAGTCAGTACAGCTGAAACCATCACAGTCAGGACAGCTGAAACCAGCACAGTCAGGACAGCTGAAACCATCACAGTCAGGACTGCTGAAACCATCACAGTCAGGACAGCTGAAACCATCACAGTCAGGACAGCCGAAACCATCACAGTCAGGACAGCTGAAACCATCACAGTCAGGACAGCTGAAACCACCACAGTCAGTACAGCTGAAACCATCACAGTCAGGACAGCTGAAATCAGCACAGTCAGGACAGCTGAAACCATCACAGTCAGGACTGCTGAAACCATCACAGTCAGGACAGCTGAAACCATCACAGTCAGGACAGCTGAAACCACCACAGTCAGGACAGCTGAAACCACCACAGTCAGGACAGCTGAAACCATCACAGTCAGGACAGCTGAAACCACCACAGTCAGGACAGCTGAAACCATCAGGACAGCTGAAACCATCACAGTCAGGACAGCTGAAACCACCACAGTCAGGACAGCTGAAACCATCAGGACAGCTGAAACCATCACAGTCAGGACAGCTGAAACCATCAGGACAGCTGAAACCACCACAGTCAGGACAGCCGAAACCATCACAGTCAGGACAGCTGAAACCATCACAGTCAGGACAGCTGAAACCACCACAGTCAGGACAGCTGAAACCATCCAGTCAGGACAGCTGAAACCACCACAGTCAGGACAGCTGAAACCATCACAGTCAGGACAGCTGAAACCATCAGGACAGCTGAAACCACCACAGTCAGGACAGCTGAAACCATCACAGTCAGGACAGCTGAAACCATCACAGCCAGGACAGCCGAAACCATCACAGTCAGGACAGCCGAAACCATCACAGTCAGGACAGCTGAAACCATCAGAGTCAGGACAGCTGAAACCATCACAGTCAGGACAGCTGATGTACAGTCAGGACAGCTGAAACCATCACAGTCAGGACAGCTGAAGCCATCACAGTCAGGACAGCTGAAACCATCACAGTCATAACAGCTGAAACCATCACAGTCAGGACAGCTGAAACTATCACAGCCAGGACAGCTGAAACCACCACAGTCAGGACAGCTGAAATCATCACAGTCAGGACAGCTGAAACCATCACAGTCATAACAGCTGAAACCATCACAGTCAGGACAGCTGAAACCATCACAGCCAGGACAGCTGAAACCACCACAGTCAGGACAGCTGAAACCATCACAGTCAGGACAGCTGAAACCATCACAGTCAGGACAGCTGAAACCACCACAGTCAGGACAGCTGAAACCACCACAGTCAGGACAGCTGAAACCACCACAGTCAGGACAGCTGAAACCACCACAGTCAGTACAGCTGAAACCACCACAGTCAGGACAGCTGAAACCATCACAGTCAGGACAGCTGAAACCATCACAGTCAGGACAGCTGAAACCACCACAGTCAGGACAGATGAAACCACCACAGTCAGGACAGCTGAAACCATCACAGTCAGGACAGCTGAAACCATCACAGTCAGGACAGCTGAAGCCATCACAGTCAGGACAGCTGAAACCATCACAGTCAGGACAGCTGAAGCCATCACAGTCAGGAAAGCTGAAACCATCACAGTCAGAACAGCTGAAACCATCACAGTCAGGACAGCTGAAACCATTACAGTCAGGACAGCTGAAGCCATCACAGTCAGGACAGCTGAAACCATCACAGTCATAACAGCTGAAACCACCACAGTCAGGACAGCTGAAACCATCACAGCCAGGACAGCTGAAACCACCACAGTCAGGACAGCTGAAACCATCACAGTCAGGACAGCTGAAACCACCACAGTCAGGACAGCTGAAACCACCACAGTCAGGACAGCTGAAACCATCACAGTCAGGACAGCTGAAACCACCACAGTCAGTACAGCTGAAACCACCACAGTCAGGACAGCTGAAACCATCACAGTCAGGACAGCTGAAACCATCACAGTCAGGACAGATGAAACCACCACAGTCAGGACAGCTGAAACCACCACAGTCAGGACAGCTGAAACCACCACAGTCAGGACAGCTGAAACCACCACAGGCAGGACAGCTGAAACCATCACAGTCAGGACAGCTGAAACCATCACAGTCAGGACAGCTGAAACCACCACAGTCAGGACAGCTGAAACCCTCACAGTCAGGACAGCTGAAACCACCACAGTCAGGACAGCTGAAACCATCACAGTCAGGACATTTGAAACCATCACAGTCAGGACAGCCGAAACCATCACAGTCAGGACAGCTGAAACCATCACAGTCAGGACAGCTGAAACCATCACAGTCAGGACAGCTGATGTACAGCCAGGACAGCCGAAACCATCACAGTCAGGACAGCCAAAACCATCAGTCAGGACAGCTGAAACCATCACAGTCAGGACAGCTGAAACCATCACAGTCAGGACAGCTGATGTACAGTCAGGACAGCTGAAACCATCACAGTCATGACAGTTGATGTACAGTCATGACAGCTGAAACCATCACAGTCAGGACAGATGAAACCACCACAGTCAGGACAGCTGAAACCATCACAGTCAGGACAGCTGAAACCATCACAGTCAGGACAGCTGAAACCACCACAGTCAGGACAGCCGAAACCATCACAGTCAGGACAGCTGAAACCATCACAGTCAGGACAGCTGAAACCACCACAGTCAGTACAGCTGAAACCATCACAGTCAGGACAGCTGAAACCAGCACAGTCAGGACAGCTGAAACCATCACAGTCAGGACTGCTGAAACCATCACAGTCAGGACAGCTGAAACCATCACAGTCAGGACAGCCGAAACCATCACAGTCAGGACAGCTGAAACCATCACAGTCAGGACAGCTGAAACCACCACAGTCAGTACAGCTGAAACCATCACAGTCAGGACAGCTGAAATCAGCACAGTCAGGACAGCTGAAACATCACAGTCAGGACTGCTGAAACCATCACAGTCAGGACAGCTGAAACCATCACAGTCAGGACAGCTGAAACCACCACAGTCAGGACAGCTGAAACCACCACAGTCAGGACAGCTGAAACCATCACAGTCAGGACAGCTGAAACCACCACAGTCAGGACAGCTGAAACCATCAGGACAGCTGAAACCATCACAGTCAGGACAGCTGAAACCACCACAGTCAGGACAGCTGAAACCATCAGGACAGCTGAAACCATCACAGTCAGGACAGCTGAAACCATCAGGACAGCTGAAACCACCACAGTCAGGACAGCCGAAACCATCACAGTCAGGACAGCTGAAACCATCACAGTCAGGACAGCTGAAACCACCACAGTCAGGACAGCTGAAACCATCCAGTCAGGACAGCTGAAACCACCACAGTCAGGACAGCTGAAACCATCACAGTCAGGACAGCTGAAACCATCAGGACAGCTGAAACCACCACAGTCAGGACAGCTGAAACCATCACAGTCAGGACAGCTGAAACCATCACAGCCAGGACAGCCGAAACCATCACAGTCAGGACAGCCGAAACCATCACAGTCAGGACAGCTGAAACCATCAGAGTCAGGACAGCTGAAACCATCACAGTCAGGACAGCTGATGTACAGTCAGGACAGCTGAAACCATCACAGTCAGGACAGCTGAAACCACCACAGTCAGGACAGCTGAAACCATCACAGTCAGGACAGCTGAAACCATCACAGGCAGGACAGCTGAAACCAACACAGTCAGGACAGCTGAAACCACCACGGCCAGAACAGCTGAAACCACACAGTCAGGACAGCTGAAACCACCACAGTCAGGACAGCTGAAACCATCACAGTCAGGACAGCTGAAACCACCACAGTCAGGACAGCTGAAACCACCACAGTCAGGACAGCTGAAACCACCACAGTCAGGACAGCTGAAACCACCACAGTCAGGACAGCTGAAACCACCACAGTCAGGACAGCTGAAACCATCACACTCAGGACAGCTGAAACCCGGCCAATTTTCTACCATCGACTAAAAACACACCTCTTCAATTAATATATAATTTTTTTTTAAATACTAACCTTCCTACTGTCTTTACTATTATGCACTTTGCTACTAAGAAATCTACCTTGCCTATATTACTACCACTATGCTAATATGTATACTACTATGCACTCAAGTCTGTAGCACTCAAGTTCAACACTGTTTGACTAACAATCTTGTTGTTCTGACCCTTAGTTGTACCCTTAGTTCTATGGCCAGAGTTGTACCCTTCCTGCTGACTTGTTGTACATAACTTATAAGTGGCTTTGGATAAAAGTGTCTAAACAACTGAATGTACTGAGTATTGCGACTGAGAGGTTATAGAGTTGCTTATGTTCTAAATTATGAGGTCTACAAAGTGATTTTCTGGAGATCATGTGAAAGAGGGTTGACATAAAAGACGAAGTTATTGATCTATTTTACAGTTCCATTCCATAGTAATAGGATGTCATCAATGTATCGTCGACCAGAGGATTTGATATGCCTATTTTTTTGTTGCTTAACTCTGTATGTACACTCAACGTGACTATGTACAAACTCGTGACTTTCGAATTTATAATAAGGTTTGAAATTAAATGAAATGAAATTAGTGAAAAAACAAACGCCCCAACGATTTCACTCGGCGGTCGCGTTTTTCCACAAAATTGTCAGCAGAGCAGCAGAAGTGAAAAACATTATAATAAAACATTGGCACGTCTTACAAAAGGATCCCGTTTTTAAAAAACGATTAGTGACAAACCAGCCCCTCTCTTCATTCAGAAAACCTGGCTCTATTAAGGATAGACTAGTTCACAGCGTGACTCGATCTAATTAGCTGTCCACTCCACCCGCTGGATTTTCAGATCTGGATGATGTGTTCATTGCTCCGACACCAAGGACACAACCCCCCCCCCCCCACCCCCCCCACCCCCAGACAGGAAAGAAATACAGGTTCAACTTGTTCAATGCCTGTGCCCCAGGACAGTTCAGTCAGTATGTTCTTCCTGTGCCCCAGGACAGTTCAGTCAGTATGTTCTCCCTGTGTCTCAGAACAGTTCAGTCAGTATGTTCTCCCTGTGTCTCAGGACAGTTCAGTCAGTATGTTCTCCCTGTGCCCCAGGACAGTTCAGTCAGTATGTTCTCCCTGTGTCTCAGGACAGTTCAGTCAGTATGTTCTCCCTGTGTCTCAGGACAGTTTCAGTCAGTATGTTCTCCCTGTGTCTCAGGACAGTTCAGTCAGTATGTTCTCCCTGTGTCTCAGGACAGTTCAGTCAGTATGTTCTCCCTGTGCCTCAGGACAGTTCAGTCAGTATGTTCTTCCTGTGTCTCAGGACAGTTCAGTCAGTATGTTCTCCCTGTGTCTCTGGACAGTTCAGTCAGTATGTTATTCCTGTGTCTCGGGACAGTTCAGTCAGTATGTTCTTCCTGTGCCCCAGGACAGTTCAGTCAGTATGTTCTTCCTGTGTCTCAGGACAGTTCAGTCAGTATGTTCTTCCTGTGCCTCAGGACAGTTCAGTCAGTATGTTCTCCCTGTGTCTCAGGACAGTTCAGTCAGTATGTTCTTCCTGTGCCTCAGGACAGTTCAGTCAGTATGTTCTCCCTGTGTCTCAGGACAGTTCAGTCAGTATGTTCTCCCTGTGTCTCAGGACAGTTCAGTCAGTATGTTCTTCCTGTGCCCCAGGACAGTTCAGTCAGTATGTTCTTCCTGTGTCTCAGGACAGTTCAGTCAGTATGTTATTCCTGTGCCCCAGGACAGTTCAGTCAGTATGTTCTTCATGTGCCTCAGGACAGTTCAGTCAGTATGTTCTCCCTGTGCCCCAGGACAGTTCAGTCAG
>NC_140173.1:70364795-70402295 GCF_963971535.1 Notolepis coatsorum
GCATAATAGGAGCTGAGCGGGAGCTAGAAGCTCGACAAATGTACCCTGCTGAGGCCCCCCACAACCATCAGACCAGGGAGGGCCGAGCCCCCCCGACCCACCCTAATGGAGGGCACCCCCCCTATTGGTGGCCTCACGGGAGGGCGACGGACCCGACCGTGCGAAGAGGCACTCAAGCAACTTAACGCACAGGGTGAGCAGAGCGTGGCTTGACCCCACGACTACACACACGCACAACCCGCATGCCACCCGGGAACGAACGGAGGAAACAACCTCGTTACTGCCCCCAGAATCACGGGGTCAAGGGCAAACCCAACCCCGTGGCAAGGCCGTAGCAGCGGAGCGCGAAGGAAGACCCAGACCCACCAAAGGGACTGGACCCCTGGAACGGGGGCCCGGAGAAGTCCATGATGCCAGCATCAAGACCCCACCAGGTGGGCACTTAGTGACCCCGCCCCCCACATCGCCAGCGTATTCGGACAAAGGCCCCTCAGCCGAGCGGGCCCTGTCCCCCCAATAGTACACCGCCTGGTACACTGACCCTGCAGAACAGGCAGTCAGCATGGCCGTAAGCACACAAAAAAGGTTAACCAACGGAAGCAGGCAGCGCACCGGGGAAAAACCAGGCAACAGGCTGTTAACCCTAGCCTGGAGACTGCGGACGAGACAGGCGCCAGAGGGGACAGCTGAACACAGCCGCCCCGGAGGAAGGGGCGTATGCTGGCGTAGTTGCATGACCAAGCCTCCATTTAAAAACCCCCACCCAGAGGGGTTGAGGCAGAGAAGGCTGACATGATTGGCAGGGGCACCCTCAAACGGTGAACCCGGGAGTTGACACTGCTCCAACACACCAGGGAATCAACCACCTTGGTGTTACCCAATGCGGTGGTTGTTCCATAACCCCTCAAGAAAAAACTCCAAAACACACCTGCGGGTATACACCGGCTATACCGCAGTACTTGTGTTTCAGTTTTCAAAAAAGGGTTAACCCAGGCCTACGGGTCGACAAAACATTACCTCGGACCGGGCCTGGCGATACGGGAAGCACAGGGTCACCAGAGGAGGTCAACGACCACCCCAACAGGCCCCTCTTCGCCATGCGTGAGAGAGGAGCGAAAAAGAATGGAGAACCAGCCCCTAAGCACACCATACTTGGTATTCCCAGGCGGTCTCCCAACCAAGTACTAACCAGGACCAACCTGTGTAGCGGCCGAGATCCGACGAGATCGAGCGTGTACAGGTTGGCATGGCCGTAAGCCATCACGACAGTGCTGAGTAAAAACATACCCAACCAGGGTCTCCATAGCGCTTAACCCTGTGACACCCGGACAGACCTGGCATTTTTCCCCCTGAAAAAAGCCCAAGTCCCTCAGGGTACCAGAACAGCAGATCTGCATCCCCGGCAGACAACGGGTTCAACTGATCCGGACCAGCGTGACCAGAACCAGTCCCGTGCCCTAACCACGCCGACATGCCTACTCCAGGAGAAAGGGCAGATAGGCGTGAGACCCCTCCACATATGTTCAGATCCATTCCGTCATCATCCCCCAGACATGAACGAGAATCCGTCGAAAACCAACCCAGGTTGTGGGATTTGGTCGTCGGAAGAGGAAAAACCCCCATCTCAGTTGCTTTATAAAAACGCCGTTTTAACCACAAGCAACCAAGGCGTGCCAGTCAGTCGCCTGTTTACAGCGAGCTAGCACTATACGTGTGTCGGGACACACCCCCATCAATGAACAGGCTATTTAGACCTGTCATTGAATCCCCAAGGCGCCCAGGGGAACGACAAGAGGGGTGTGACACTTCCTAACTCCAACACTTTTTGAATAGAAAAGAAGGAAGCATCAACAGTATGTATCCCAGTCTACACAGCCGGGGGTAAAAATGTTTCACATTTTTACATCCCACCACCCTCCCATAGGAAGGAGACGGGGATCCCCAGAGAGACTTCCCACGCGAGCTGTACAGATTGAAAAGAATATATTGCACCTTGAGCCATATAAAAAATTGGTTTTAGGGCTCTCCAGGGAAGAGGCACTGAACCCATACACACTCAATAATCGAATTGAATCGAATACATATACAATAGAATAGGACACCTTCTAGAGGGTCCACTCACTTTGACAATCTGAGGAGGAAGGCTCTGTACTCTGATGGAGGCTCCCTCACATGGAAGAAGGAGTCCGAACTCACAGAAGGCCCGAATAGGCGCTTGGTGAGGAGGAGCCCTGACCACCCCCCTGAAACAGATCCATCACATGGACATGAACAGCACACGGAAGTCCTACCAACAGAGACGCGCACGGTGACGTACTCTATGGCGGGGGAATTCCTGCGGTGCACACGCCCCAATATACCAGGCCGTGGGACCAGGAAAACATCGTTATTCACAAAACATTTAGAAAGGTAAAACCAGAAGACGTGTTATAAGGTCTGGTCAAACCTTGTCCTACCCGGAACGTAGATCAGCGAAGTGCAGTCACAAGACACCGTAGGAACACAGCCGCTCCTGTGTTGTTCGAACTGTTGTTAAAGGAACGTACCTTTTTTGGATACTCTGTTTTTCTAGCAAATTCCGGGACTCGGGACCTTTTCTGTTTTTTGTGTGTTTTGTTAACACTGAAGAGGAGCCGCTTGTTGTTGTTACTGACTCAGCTAATCAATACTGGACTGCCTGTTATCCCGTTCGCTCGTCTCTTGACATTATCTCTCTCTCTGTTTTCCCGAGTGGATCGACAAGTAGCTGCAGAGCAGCAGAGGCAGAGGCGCAACGCCACGGTGCCATCTCTGCTCAGAAGACGAACTGCAGAGCCGCAGACAACTCTGCCAAGAACATTTCTCCCCTTGTGCTTTTGTTGTTTTTCACTCATTCCTTTTTTGTAAATAAATACGCCCTAGTTTTTGGCTAACTCTGAACTACCTGTCTGTGCTGCTGTTGGGGTCGGTTTCAAACCATAACAGAGTTATAGCCTTATATGTCAATTCTACTATAGATGTTGCCGTTTCTTGCCTGTACACGCTATTATGCATGAAAGGGGGGGGGGGGGGGGGGGTGGTCGTTTCCGATTATTTGATTGGCAGTAACGGCATTCGTATTGACCACTAAAAACGCTTACAGCCCGATCGGTATAAAAGCATTGCAGGATCAAGCTAAAATTTATGTCAGATAGTCCTTACCTGTGATCTGGAGTATTCCAAAAATAATATTCCAATTGTTTGATCGCCATCTGGTACATCCGATGTCCATTGGGTCCACGGCATAACCCACCACAACATATGGTTCTGGGATATTTGACGCACTTCAATGGAATCGGGAGAACCGCTCCAATCGCCCGACAAGGAAAAGTGAGACCGGAGACATTTGGCCATTACACAGGCCAAGATACAAGGTTACGAAGGGGGCTCAATACCGCCGTCTAGCTGGATGCGGCTGGTATTGCACTTTGTCGACCTCAGACTCATTCCCTATGGTAACACCAAGGTCCCTGGATGAATAATGAATACAAATATCGAATAAAGGAATAAACTACCAAAACCAGAGAAATCTCGGGTCTGGCACCCAACCGCTGGCGAGTTAACACGACTTATCTCGGGTTTGGCCTCCATTGAGTTAATGTTCATTCATTCTTTTTATTTTTAATTGTTATTTTTATATAATTATAATAACAATAATAATAATAATGATAATATGACGATTAACCCAATGGCCGCCAACAACGATTTAATACGTGTTAGTCCGCCAATCGTTGAACGCCAACCACGAATATATACGTTATTGGATCGTTATTTCTTTTATTCACTATACCCATTCATAAAACATGTGTGTTATCACTGGGGATGGGTCTGAGATTGCAAAAGTCCAATACCGCCACCTGCCGCCGTGCGGCCGCTATTGCACTCCTATTGAAACGATGTGGCTTGGTGTCTGGGCCGGTCTGCGGCCTGCGGGCGGAGTCTAACTACTCGGGCAAGCCAAACGCTTATACATGCATCAATCATGCATCGACGAGGGTCGGGCCCCCCCGGTTCATGTTCATTGCTGGATTACGTTGGCAACACGGTCAACATCACTGTACATGGAATGGCGATCAGATAATTGGAATATTCTTTTCGGGACTGATCCTGTTCAAGGTAAGGACTATTTGGTATCAATATTGCATTGATCCAAAAATTCCTTCATGCGATCGGGGCGTGTGTGTGTGGTGTGTGTGTGTAGCGTGTTCCGTTGGTAGCGATCAAAGCATGGAGGGGCGCCCCCCTTTCATGCATCCATGATGACACATAATACCGATAATCTAAATTTGATTTGAGAACAGTAGCTAGTCCAGGGAAGAAACTATAACGTTTTTACTAGAATACACGTTAACGGCCATTACCCAGCATTTTGGAAATTACACCAGACCGCCCTGAAACTACACTCATATTCACGACGGTATAAAACGGGAATGTATGGATGGAAACATTATCTGTTTTTTGCATCTTGACCGGAAGAAACTCAATGACAATCGACTATATTATTAGATCCATAGCTATAATATATAATATAGCTTTAGGCCTGCAAACACAGCCACATATCCCCATGTTAAAAGGCAATGGCATTTCAACGGTAAGGTAAACAGCGACCCCTGGCGCTGAATGAGTAATAATAACAATAATAATAACGGTAATAATAATAACGGTAATAATAATAATAATAATAATAATAATAATAATAATAATAATAATAATAATAATAATAATAATAATAATAATAATAATAATAATAATAATAATAATAATAATAATAATAATAATAATATTAATAATATTGCTAGATACCGGGCGGCTAGGTGGTGTAGTGGGCAAGGCACTCGCCACCAGTGTGGAGACGCTAGGATTCGCGTGTTCGAATCCAGCTCTCCACATTGTTTTCAGTTTAGCTGGTCGTCCGCAGTAATACACATTGGCCGTATTACGGGGAGGGAAAACTGAAGGGTGGGGATCGAACGTTGTGAACAAGCGACTCCTATAAGTCGGTTGGTGCGCCTGCGCAGTAGAATCAGGAAGTGTCGGGGGCAGCGTGAGCCTCCCACGCGTTACTCCTCGACACTGAGAGATCGAGCTGCGCAGGTGAAAAGATGCGACTGCTGTTACCTCAAGTACCGGAGGGGACTTGTGCTATGTATGACTTAGTCCACATTGCAGCCGGCTTGTGGGAGGCAAGAAACAGCGTTCGTGACAGGGGAGGGTTGAATTGGATGATACGAAATTGGGATGGGAGAAAATATAGAAAAATGGGAGAAAAAGTGGATAAAAAAAAAAAAATATTGCTAGATACCCAAATAAAATTTAAATTAAAAACCTGCGTCACGAGCCTCAGATGCACGGAAAAGAGAAAAATAAATAAAACTAAAAATAAATAAAATCAGATAGAGAAATCTATACCTGCTGTTCATATGTTCTCATTATTCTGTCTTTTGCTGGCTACAGTATATTATGTTCATGTTGCAAAGCCTTTCAGTGGCTGATTAAAGTACTCTGGGACAGTAGATTAGTAACTTAAAATCAGGATAAATGTGCTTCATTTGTTTACCCAATAGTCCTCAATATATATAGGTATATATAGGTTTTATGTAAATACCCCGCCCCCAAAAAACTAACCCAACAAACAAAAAAACATAGATATTAGTGGTGGGACTCGATACAAAATGTGTATCAAATTAATCTGAGACTTTATAGTTAATTAATCTAAATTAATCACATTTTAATCACATATCAATATTTAATGCGAAAAGCAAGATTTTTCGATTCAAATGAATTTTGGTATACGAGTGAATCAATTAATATACATTATACTGTACATACATTTAAGCAGCAAAATCCTGTATTAGCTACTACACAGACCAACAGATCAATGCAATTTTTAACAAAGTGCAGCAATTTTAGGAATAATATATATATAGCGCAAAGGATCTTTTGTAAACTCAAGCACTTTCGAGGTAAAAGTAAAACGCAGTACTTTCAACTACATTCCAGAACAGTTGACCATTGGGGGAAAAAACTCTTGATTGATCTCAATTTCTCTTATTTAATTTTTTTATGAACAAACCAGACTAAGAAAAAAGGTAATTTGCGTTATAGCACAGGCATGAGTCTGGTCTCCTTTGAAAGGTAACATTACACAATAAAGAAAAATCATCATGCGATTAAATGCATACATTTGTTTTACTTTGAATTCTTCCTGTAGTTAATTAATCGAAATTAATGTGATAAAGTCCCAGCCCTAATATATATATATATAGTAAAAACACACTGGTGTAAAGAAGTATTGAAGGTAAATGTGTGTATTTTGTTATAAATCTAGTAACATTTGGAGAATCGTTACAAACCAAGTCAAGTCAAGAGTTTTATTTGTCACGGCATACAAGTATACAGTGAAATGCGGGGGGTCTTAACCGCAACGATTGTGCATATACAATAATAATAATATAATAAGAATCCAATATCCAGAATCCAACCACAACAGCTGTTTTACATCATTACGTAATTTCAAAGCCCCTGAATTGGTCCACTTTGATCTGGGTGAGCAGTGATTCATGTATTTCCCTGTCTGTCCACTGGGGGCACTGGCGACCTGGTCCCCAGTTCTTCCCAGTCTCTTCCACGGAGACGCCCAGCCAGCCCCAGGATTCTTATCCACCACGCCTCCCCTGAGGACGACAGGTACCCCTATCTTGACCCCCCCCAACCCCCCGCGACTGCCTCCCCTCTGCAGCTAACCTCAATCCCCTCACCTCCTCTGCTACTGTCGCTACAACTCTGATGCTATCATCAGTAGCTAACGGCTAACGGCTAACCTCCCACCTAATCCTCTCTCCTTGACCTTTCCTGCTCTTTAGCTCCTTGTCGCTAACCCTAACCCCTTGGTAACTAGCTGTGTGGTGATTAACTAGATGAACACGGTGAGAGTGATAGGACACATCACAATAAAAGACACGTAACACCGGGTTTTTTTATTTTGAAAACTCCTGAGTTGCTTGCACGGTGTGTGAAGGTAGGGTTGCCAACTCCAGGTGAACAAATTGCCAGAGAATCATTGTGTGTCTGTGCAGGACAGATGCCTATCTTTGACCTTACGACTCTGTAAATACTGTAGACTGTACTGGGGAGTTGGTCACAGTCGACCAGCACCTGCTCAGCACCTCTCTCAGGGGGAGGACGACTCAAGGAAACTATAAAAGAAGGAAGGGTCAATACCAGCGTTCTATGCTCTGTCAGTGGCAGTTCTATTGAAGCTTATGGGAGATGCACGGAGAAGCAAGATATACCACCTATCTGAGGACATTTACATCAACCGAACGTTAGCTAGTTAACGAGGCAAAAGATTGCAGATGATCCTCACATCCGAAGTAACAACCTGTTTAAATGACGGGTCATAAACGAGGAGACGGAGGATCCCGTTCAACTCAATGTCGGCCGAACTGAAAGTTTCCACACTTGGCTTGTGTCGCGTTCAGTCGCAGTCGACCGGCACCTGCTACAGGGTCCGTTCAGTCGCAGTTGACCGGCACCTGCTACAGGGTCCGTTCAGTCGCAGTTGACCGGCACCTGCTACAGGGTCCGTTTCAGCCCCAGTCGACCGGCACCTGCTACAGGGTCCGTTCAGCCCCAGTCGACCGGCACCTGCTACAGGGTCCGTTCAGCCCCAGTCGACCGTCCGTTCAGCCCCAGTCGACCGGCACCTGCTACAGGGTCCGTTCAGCCCCAGTCGACCGTCCGTTCAGCCCCAGTCGACCGGCACCTGCTACAGGGTCCGTTCAGTCCCAGTCGACCGGCACCTGCTACAGGGTCCGTTCAGCCCCAGTCGACCGGCACCTGCTACAGGGTCCGATCAGTCGCAGTCGACCGGCACCTGCTACAGGGTCCGTTCAGCCCCAGTCGACCGGCACCTGCTACAGGGTCCGTTCAGCCCCAGTCGACCGGCACCTGCTACAGGGTCCGTTCAGCCCCAGTCGACCGGCACCTGCAGTGCTACAGGGTCAGATTCTCTCCTTTCCCAGAGGCAGATCGGCCCACGACCGGAGTCTCCGGGCCGAAACCCGGAGGGTTGGCAACCCTATGTGAACGGTCTTTGTGTGTTCTGTTTGTGGGCGTGTTCTGTTTGTGGGCGTGTCCTTCCACCTCGTAGTGTGCTGTAAAGAGTCGTAGTAGAGTTAGCGTGTGGTCTTCATCGCGGTGCTAGCTGTGTGGTTTGTGTCTTTCTTGCTTCTCTTCTGTCCCTGGATCCTGGCATTTGGTTTTTGATACTGCTTCGCCGTGACTGTTTTTGCTCTCTTTTGCAACCGCGTAGCTGATATAGAACACGCCCCTCCTCCTGGAGCTTAACACGCGTGCTGCTGCCTCCACGTGTGCGCTTGCCTTTTCATCCCACAATCCAATTCTCTAGAAGGCTTAAAGGAACACGCCAACATTATGGGAAGCGCGTCACGTCTTCTCCAGAGTCAGACGAGAAGATAGATACCGACTTCCTCTCTGTGCATTCAGTAGAAAGCTATCCGGCTGCAAGCTAGCCTAGTTTAGCACACATTTATGGAAGTGGATACGGACCAGCTAGCCTATAGCTGTTGGCCAAAGACAACACCTCGCCCAGAGTTTTAAGCTATAGGCTGCTGGTCCGTATCTGCTTCTGATCATGCTCATTTCCCATGAAGTTAACGTGGCCTTTTAATGCTGATCATCTCACATATAATCCATGCTGTTCACTAGTCACATCGTGTGTGTGTGTGTGTGTGTGTGTGTGTGTGTGTGTGTGTGTGTGTGTGTGTGTGTGTGTGTGTGTGTGTGTGTGTGTGTGTGTGTGTGTGTGTGTGTGTGTGTGTGTGTGTGTGTGTGTGTGCGTGTGTGTGCGTGTGTGTGTGTGTGTGAGTGTGTGTGTGTGTGTGTGTGTGTGTGTGTGTGTGTGTGTGTGTGTGTGTGTGTGTGTGTGTGTGTGTGTGTGTGTGTGTGTGTGTGTGTGTCCATCTATCACCCTCATCTTCATGGCATGAATGGAACAGATGGATGCTGCTGCCTGCTCAAGAAACTCAGTATCACCTCAGTGCAAAGAAGAGGTACACATACACACACACACATACACACAAACACACATGCACATACACTCACACACACACAAACACACATGCACACACATACACAAACACACTTGCACCGACACACACACACACACACAAACACACATGCACACACATACACAAACACACTTGCACCGACACACATACACACACAAACTCACACAAACACACACTGGCCCAGTTGATGTCTGTGTGTGTGTGTGTGTGTGTGTGTGTGTGTGTGTGTGTGTGTGTGTGTGTGTGTGTGTGTGTGTGTGTGTGTGTGTGTGTGTGTGTGTGTGTGTGTGTGTGTGTGTGTGTGTGTGTGTGTGTGTGTGTGTGTGTGTGTGTGTGTGTGTGTGTGTGTGTGTGTGTGTGTGTGTGTGTGTGCGTGCGACAGCCCTTCACTCATGCCCCCCTTCACTTCCATCCATTTATTGCATTTTACTTTTTTCCTACATGGTACAGTTTCAAGGTCAATTAACGACGCCGCAAGAGAATCAAACCTCTTTTCAGTTCATCTCTCGATCATATTGTCTCTGTTTTCTCATCACTCCATTCCTTTTATTATCATTATCATTATCATTATTATTATCATTATTATTATTATTATTATTATTATTATTATTATTATTATTATTATTATTATTATTATTATTATTATTATTATTATTATTATTATTATTATTATTATTATTATTATTATTATTATTATTTCTGTCTTCTTCACTCATCTTCCATTCTCCAGGCACCCCCAGACCCTGGAGGCCCCTGCATGTCAGGCCGCAGGCAGGATACCCTCTGACACTGACAGGTAATGACATCAGCCATGTCCCTGAGCCGTGACATCACCTCCCGGAGTCTGTGACATCACCTCCCTGTGTCTGTGACATCACCTCCCTGGGTCCGTGACATCACCTCCCAGGTTCTGTGACATCACCTCCCGGGGTCTGTGACATCACCTCCCTGTGTCTGTGACATCACCTCCCTGGGTCTGTGACATCACTCACCGGACACTCTGCTCTGTGCCGGGGTTCAGAGTGTGATCCGCGATTCGCGTTCTTTGGGGGAAATGTTACCGGAAATGTAACGCAGAATGTCCTACGGGGGCGTGTCATTCTTGACCTTCCTCCAGTTTAGATTAGCCACGCCCACCTGCGACAGTGCATTCTTCACCGTCTGTTTTGCAGAGTTCCTCTGTGTCTCACGCAAGAAAATACACTCTGCGTGCGAATCTCCAGATGATGGGGCGCTCACGTGAGCTGCATTGCCGTGGTAACCAGGTCAACACTGCAGCCGAAATTAAGAGAAAGACATTCAGCAGTAATGTGTTTCAGTAGTTAGGCTCAGGACACGTCATCCCTGAAACATGAGACAGAGGGGTGAGGGCTGAGGAGGGGGAGAGGGGTGAGGACCAGAGGGGAGAGGGGTGAGGACCAGAGGGGAGAGGGGTGAGGACCAGAGGGGTGAGGGCCAGAGGGGAGAGGGGTGAGGACCAGAGGGGTGAGGGCCAGAGGGGAGAGGGGTGAGGACCAGAGGGGAGAGGGGTGAGGACCAGAGGGGTGAGGGCCAGAGGGGAGAGGGGTGAGGACCAGAGGGGTGAGGGCCAGAGGGGAGAGGGGTGAGGAACAGAGGGGAGAGGGGTGAGGACCAGAGGGGACGGACCAGAGAGGTGAGGGGTGAGGACCAGAGGGGTGAGGACCAGAGGTGAGAGGGGTGAGGAACAGAGGGGAGAGGGGTGAGGACCAGAGGGGTGAGGGCCAGAGGGGTGAGGGCGAGAGGGGAGAGGGGTGAGGACCAGAGGGGTGAGGGCCAGAGGGGAGAGGGGTGAGGATCAGAGGGGAGAGGGGTGAGGACCAGAGGGGTGAGGGCCAGAGGGGAGAGGGGTGAGGACCAGAGGGGAGAGGGGTGAGGACCAGATGGGTGAGGGCCAGAGGGGAGAGGGGTGAGGACCAGAGGGGAGAGGGGTGAGGACCAGAGGGGTGAGGGCCAGAGGGGAGAGGGGTGAGAACCAGATGGGTGAGGACCAGAGGGGAGAGGGGTGAGGACCAGAGGGGTGAGGGCCAGAGGGGAGAGGGGTGAGGACCAGATGGGTGAGGACCAGAGGGGAGAGGGGTGAGGACCAGATGGGTGAGGACCAGAGGGGAGAGGGGTGAGGACCAGAGGGGAGAGGGGTGAGGACCAGAGGGGAGAGGGCCAGAGGGGAGAGGGGTGAGGACCAGAGGGGAGAGGGGTGAGGGCCAGAGGGCAGAGGGGTGAGGGCCAGAGGGGAGAGGGGTGAGGACCAGAGGGGAGAGGGGTGAGGGCCAGAGGGGAGAGGGGTGAGGACCAGAGGGGAGAGGGGTGAGGGGAGAGGGGTGAGGACCAGAGGGCAGAGGGGTGAGGACCAGAGGGCAGAGGGGTGAGGACCAGAGGGGAGAGGACCAGAGAGGTGAGGGGTGAGGGCCAGAGGGGAGAGGGGTGAGGACCAGAGGGGAGAGGACCAGAGAGGTGAGGGGTGAGGGCCAGAGGGGAGAGGGGTGAGGGCCAGAGGGGAGAGGACCAGAGAGGTGAGGGGTGAGGGCCAGAGGGGAGAGGACCAGAGAGGTGAGGGGTGAGGGCCAGAGGGGAGAGGGGTGAGAACCAGATGGGTGAGGACCAGAGGGGAGAGGGGTGAGGACCAGAGGGGTGAGGGCCAGAGGGCAGAGGGGTGAGGACCAGAGGGCAGAGGGGTGAGGACCAGAGGGGAGAGGACCAGAGAGGTGAGGGGTGAGGGCCAGAGGGGAGAGGGGTGAGGACCAGAGGGGAGAGGACCAGAGAGGTGAGGGGTGAGGGCCAGAGGGGAGAGGGGTGAGGGCCAGAGGGGAGAGGACCAGATAGGTGAGGGGTGAGGGCCAGAGGGGAGAGGACCAGAGAGGTGAGGGGTGAGGGCCAGAGGGGAGAGGGGTGAGAACCAGATGGGTGAGGACCAGAGGGGAGAGGGGTGAGGACCAGAGGGGTGAGGGCCAGAGGGGAGAGGGGTGAGGACCAGATGGGTGAGGACCAGAGGGGAGAGGGGTGAGGACCAGATGGGTGAGGACCAGAGGGGAGAGGGGTGAGGACCAGAGGGGAGAGGGCCAGAGGGGAGAGGGGTGAGGACCAGATGGGTGAGGACCAGAGGGGAGAGGGGTGAGGACCAGATGGGTGAGGACCAGAGGGGAGAGGGGTGAGGACCAGAGGGGAGAGGGGTGAGGACCAGAGGGGAGAGGGCCAGAGGGGAGAGGGGTGAGGACCAGAGGGGAGAGGGGTGAGGGCCAGAGGGCAGAGGGGTGAGGGCCAGAGGGGAGAGGGGTGAGGACCAGAGGGGAGAGGGGTGAGGGCCAGAGGGGAGAGGGGTGAGGACCAGAGGGGAGAGGGGTGAGGGGAGAGGGGTGAGAACCAGAGGGCAGAGGGGTGAGGACCAGAGGGCAGAGGGGTGAGGACCAGAGGGGAGAGGACCAGAGAGGTGAGGGGTGAGGGCCAGAGGGGAGAGGGGTGAGGACCAGAGGGGAGAGGACCAGAGAGGTGAGGGGTGAGGGCCAGAGGGGAGAGGGGTGAGGGCCAGAGGGGAGAGGACCAGAGAGGTGAGGGGTGAGGGCCAGAGGGGAGAGGACCAGAGAGGTGAGGGGTGAGGGCCAGAGGGGAGAGGGGTGAGGACCAGAGGGGAGAGGGGTGAGGACCAGAGGGGTGAGGACCAGAGGGGAGAGGGGTGAGGACCAGAGGGCAGAGGGGTGAGGACCAGAGGGGTGAGGACCAGAGGGGAGAGGGGTGAGGACCAGAGGGCAGAGGGGTGAGGACCAGAGGGGTGAGGACCAGAGGGGAGAGGGGTGAGGACCAGAGGGGAGAGGGGTGAGGGCCAGAGGGCAGAGGGGTGAGGACCAGAGGGGAGAGGGGTGAGGGCCAGAGGGGAGAGGGGTGAGTGCTGAGGACCAGAGGGGAGAGGGGTGAGGGCCAGAGGGGAGAGGGGTGAGGACCAGAGGGGAGAGGGGTGAGGGCCAGAGGGGAGAGGGGTGAGGACCAGAGGGGAGAGGGGTGAGGACCAGAGGGGAGAGGGGTGAGGACCAGAGGGGAGAGGGGTGAGGGGAGAGGGGTGAGGACCAGAGGGGAGAGGGGTGAGGGCCAGAGGGGAGAGGGGTGAGGACCAGAGGGGAGAGGGGTGAGGACCAGAGGGGTGAGGGCCAGAGAGGTGAGGGGTGAGGGCCAGAGGGGAGAGGACCAGAGAGGTGAGGGGTGAGGGCCAGAGGGGAGAGGGGTGAGGACCAGAGGGGAGAGGGGTGAGGACCAGAGGGGTGAGGACCAGAGGGGAGAGGGGTGAGGACCAGAGGGCAGAGGGGTGAGGACCAGAGGGGTGAGGACCAGAGGGGAGAGGGGTGAGGACCAGAGGGGAGAGGGGTGAGGGCCAGAGGGCAGAGGGGTGAGGACCAGAGGGGAGAGGGGTGAGGGCCAGAGGGGAGAGGGGTGAGGGCCAGAGGGGAGAGGGGTGAGTGCTGAGGACCAGAGGGGAGAGGGGTGAGGGCCAGAGGGGAGAGGGGTGAGGACCAGAGGGGAGAGGGGTGAGGGCCAGAGGGGAGAGGGGTGAGGACCAGAGGGGAGAGGGGTGAGGACCAGAGGGGAGAGGGGTGAGGACCAGAGGGGAGAGGGGTGAGGGGAGAGGGGTGAGGACCAGAGGGGAGAGGGGTGAGGGCCAGAGGGGAGAGGGGTGAGGACCAGAGGGGAGAGGGGTGAGGACCAGAGGGGAGAGGGGTTCGATATGGCTGAGGCTTCAGATGACTTTGATGATTGGCTGGTGTGTCGTCAAGCAGAGGCCTTCAGTGAACTGGAGTTAACGATAATAATAATACATTTGATTTATATAGCGCTTTTCAAGAACCCAAATACGCTGACAATAAGCAAAACAAATTAACAGAAACAAAGAACCACAGGGAATAAGCAACAGTATGAATACGCAAGACATAGAACCACGGGTAACAAGTAACAAATACAAAGTCCAGTAGGGGAACAATCAGGGAAGTAAGGAAACCGAGGGGGGGGGGGGGGCAGGAGATGGAGAGAAAGTAGGGAAGGGGAAGGGGAGGTGGTAGGTTGGAGGAGGGTGGTTGTGGATAGGGAAGGTTGTATGCTTGGGAGAACAGGTCGGTTTTGAGTCAGGACTTAAAGGTGGAGAGCGAGGGAGAGTCGCTGACGATGTAGTCGCCAGCTTTGCTGTGTTGTTTAGTAACTTCTGGAGTTAACGATGTAGTCGCCAGCTTTGCTGTGTTGTTTAGTAACTTCTGGAGTTAACGATGTAGTCGCCAGCTTTGCTGTGTTGTTTAGTAACTTCTGAAGTTAACGATGTAGTCGTCAGCTTTGATGTGTTGTTTAGTAACTTCTGAAGTTAACGATGTAGTCGCCAGCTTTGCTGTGTTGTTTAGTCACTTCTGAAGTTAACGATGCCAGCTTTGATGTGTTGTTTAGTAACTTCTGAAGTTAACAATGTAGTCGACAGCTTTGCTGGGTTGTTTAGTAACTTCTGAAGTTAACGATGCCAGCTTTGCTGCCAGCTTTGCTGCCAGCTTTGCTGCCAGCTGTTGTTTAGTAACTTCTGAAGTTAACGATGCCAGCTTTGCTGGGTTGTTTAGTAACTTCTGAAGTTAACGATGCCAGCTTTGCTGCCAGCTTTGCTGGGTTGTTTAGTAACTTCTGAAGTTAACGATGCCAGCTTTGGTGTGTTGTTTAGTAACTTCTGAAGTTAACGATGCCAGCTTTGCTGTGATGTTTAGTAACTTCTGAAGTTAACGATGCCAGCTTTGCTGTGTTGTTTAGTAACTTCTGAAGTTAACGATGCCAGCTTTGCTGTGATGTTTAGTAACTTCTGAAGTTGCTCTGATTCTGTGTTTTCATTTCTCTTCTGTAATCCCCCCCCCCCCCTCTTTTTTCTTTCTCTTGTTTCTTTATTTCTGCATGCTGCTGCTTTGCATTATGTCGCTGGGACTGGGTTTGTATGGTGTGTGTGTGTCCCTGTGTGTGTCCCTGTGTGTGTGTGTGTGTGTGTGCATGTGTGTGCGTGTGTCTGTGTGTGCGTCAGAATCAAGCCCACCTCCATCCTAAGAGGCTCCAGAGGAAAGAACCCCCCTCTGCGACCGCTTGGTACCCCCCCCCCCCCCCCCCTCCCCCAGGAGTCCCCCATCTCACACACAGAGACTAACCTAATAAACTCTGAGGCCCATAGGAGAGCAACCACACAGCCCTCTCCCACCTCTACACACAGTGTGTGTGTGTGTGTGTGTGTGTGTGTGTGTGTGTGTGTGTGTGTGTGTGTGTGTGTGTGTGTGTGTGTGTGTGTGTGTGTGTGTGTGTGTGTGTGTGTGTGTGTGTGTGTGTGTGTGTGTGTGTGTGTGTGTGTGTGTGTGTGTAGTGTATATATATGTGTGTGTGTGTGTGTTTGTGGTGATGGGAGTGATGCGTGTCTATGAGTGTATGTCTGTGTGTGTGTGTGTGAGTGTGTGTGTGTGTACATTATGTATGTGTGTGTGTGAGTGTGTGTACGTACGTATGTATGTGTGTGTGTGAGTGTGTATGTGTGTGTGTGTGTACGTGTGTTTGTTAGTGGTGATGTGAGTGTCGTCTGCGGTGGTGGGGATAGTGGTTGTGTATGTAGCATATGTGTGTGTTTGTGTGAAGCTGAACGTGTCTGTCCATGTCCACAGGCGTATGGCTACATGAACAGATGGAACTATGAACTTAAATGTGTGTGTGTGTGTGTCATGTGAGTGGCTCTGTCAATGCTGTGTCAGCATCATTTAGTTAACCCGTTCACTGCCACACGACAGCCGGTTAACCCTTTCACTGTGACAATAAGGAATGCGGAGCTAATGATGCTAATGAGCATCACCGTCGGTTGTGTGATAGTAAAGGGTTAACCGTCTGTCGTGTGGCAGTGAAAGGGTTAAACGTTGAATGTCTTCTGTGTTTATGTTTTGACCCTGTGTGGTGCCAATCTCCTTCCAGTGGTAAAATCGGTCCCCGCCCTTGAAACCTGGATGATGAACTAACAAAGTTCATAGTTGCATTTCAACACAGTAACATCAATCTGTCATCGTACGTACAATAGGTTCACAACATATAAATGTCCCCCGCATTATCCTTTCAGTTTGTCAGCCTGATAGGACGTTAGCTTAGCATCGCATAATGGCTTGCTAGCTAAGATGGCCGACGTTCTCTAGCTAATGGTTAGCTGGTTAGCTAACGTTAGCTTGTCTATCAAGCCAGTCTGTATTTCTAAATAGAGTGGAAACTGATTGTACACACAACGACACGGTAACGTTAACATTTTGAAATGCAAATATGAACTTTAGATATTCTTAGCTTATCGTGTTAGTTGTTCAACCCGGAAGTAGGATAGGAACAGATTTACCCCACACCAGAGTCACACATTATTTGAATCAGAGTCAGATATATTTGATACAGAGTCAGACATATTTGATACAGAGTGATCCAGAGTCAAACATATTTGATCCAGAATCAAGACATTATTTGATCCAGAGTCAGACATTATTTGATCCAGAGTCAGACATATTTGATACAGAGTGATCCAGAGTCAGACATATTTGATCCAGAGTCACACATTATTTGATCCAGAGTCACACATTATTTGATACAGAGTCAGACATATTTGATCCAGAGTCAGACATATTTGATCTAGAGTCAGACATTATTTGATCCAGAGTCAGACATAATTGATCTAGAGTCAGACATAATTGATCCAGGGTGGCTAAGTGGCACAGTGGGCAAGGCACTCGCCACTAACGCAGGAGATGCTGGGTTCGAGCCCAGCTCTCGGCGTTGCTACCAGCTTGGCTGGTCATTCATACTAATACAATTGGCAGTATTAGGGGGTGAGCCGGTGGGTGGGGATCAAACGTTGTGTACAGCGACTCCTACAGGTCGGTTGGTGCGCCTGTACAGCAGAATCAGGAAGCAACGGGGGCAGCGTGAGCCTCCCACGCAGACCCTCGCCACTGAGAGATCGCGCTGTACAGGTGAAAAGATGCGACAGGCTGCCTCCTCGTGTACCGGAGGGGACACGTGATGCAAGGCTTGGTCCACATTGCAGCCGACCAGTGGGAGGCATGGTCTAACAACGTTCGAGACAGGGGCGGGTAGAATTGGATAATACGAAATTGGGATGGGAGAAAAATTGAAAATGGGGAGAAAAAGTAGATAAAAAAAAAGAAGACATATTTGATCCAGAGTCAGACATTATTTGATCCAGAGTCAGGCATATTTGATCCAGAATCAGACATTATTTGATCCAGACTCAGACATATTTGATCCAGAGTCAGACATTATTTGATCCAGAGTCAGACATATTTGATCCAGAGTCAGACATATTTGATCCAGATTCAGACATATTTGATCCAGAGTCAGACATATTTGATCCAGATTCAGACATATTTGATCCAGAGTCAGACATATTTGATCCAGAGTCAGACATATTTGATCCAGAGTCAGACATATTTGATCCAGAGTCAGACATATTTGATCCAGAGTCAGACATATTTGATACAGAGTCAGACATATTTGATCCAGAGTCAGACATATTTGATCCATTGTTTTCCTGTTCTTCCGGATCATTTCAGCCACTTGTGTCGTCAAATAATGTGATGTCATGTGAGATTAGGACGCTCAGATCTCTGTATTGTGGTCCTTTCTGACTCCATGAATCCCATAATTCAGTGCCTGGAACCGTGGTATACATAATGACTCCCATCCTCTTTCACTCTATCCATCCTTATTCTGTTTACTCCTCTCTCTCTCCGTCCCCTCTCTCTCTCTCTCTCTCTCTCTCTCTCTCTCTCTCTCTCTCTCTCTCTCTCTCTCTCTCTCTCGCTCTCTCTCTCTTTCAGGGGTCAAGGTGGTGCGTCTCTTTCCTCCTCAGTAGCCTCGTGTTCAGCTCGCAGAGTAAGGCAGCTCCCACAGGTCCCGGCCAAGAGCACCGTAGAACAAGGTGTGTGCGTGCGTGTGCATGTACGTGTCCAAGTCCTGCCGATGTCCCCGTGTGTATCCTGTCCTACCGGTTGTTGTCTTTTAGTGTTTTAGTGTTGTTCAGTCAGTCAGTCAGTCGGTCAGTCGGTCGGTCGGTCGGTCGGTCGGTCGGTCGGTCGGTCGGTCGGTCGGTCGGTCGGTCGGTCGGTCGGTCGGTGTCAGTCAGTCAGTCAGTCAGTCAGTCAGTCAGTCAGTCAGTCAGTCAGTCAGTCAGTCAGTCAGTCAGTCAGTCAGACAGTCAGTCAGTCAGTCAGACAGTCAGTCAGTCAGTCAGTCAGTCAGTCAGACAGTCAGTCAATCAGTCAGACAGTCAGTCAGTCAGTCAGTCAGTCAGTCAGTCAGTCAGTCAGTCAGTCAGTCAGTCAGTCAGTCAGTCAGTCAGTCAGTCAGTCAGACTGTCAGTCAGTCAGTCAGTCAGTCAGTCAGTCAGTCAGTCAGTCAGTCAGTCAGTCAGTCAGTCAGTCAGTCAGTCAGTCAGTCAGTCAGTCAGTCAGTCAGTCAGTCAGTCAGACAGTCAGTCAGTCAGTCAGTCAGTCAGTCAGTCAGTCAGTCAGTCAGTCAGTCAGTCAGTCAGTCAGTCAGTCAGTCAGTCAGTCAGTCAGTCATTCAGTCAGTCAGTCAGTCAGTCAGACAGTCAGTCAGACAGTCAGTCAGTCAGTCAGTCAGTCAGTCAGTCAGTCAGTGCTCGTTTGTCTGTAGTGCAGGCTCATTAAAACACACCCGTATTGTTTTTTTGTCATCAACTGCCTCCTGCGTCTCTCTCTGCAGTTGGGTTCACATCTCCCTCTCCCAGCCTCAATACCCACCATTGAAGTGCCCTTGAGCAAGGCACTTAAGCCCCTAGGCAGTGACATTATCAGACTGTGGTTGTACTGACCAGCTGAATGTGTGAACTGTGTGAATGTGAAGCAGAGCATTGCTGAAAAAGAGCATCCATGCTCAGAGAACCTACCCCGGTAAATAAAGGTTCAAAGGTTCAGGTTTGTGCACCTGCTCCATTGGTTTTCATTATAATTTGTGTGTGTGTGTGTATGTGTGTGTATGTGTGTGTGTGTGTGTGTGTGTGTGTGTGTGTGTGTGTGTGTGTGTGTGTGTGTGTGTGTGTGTGTGTGTGTGTGTGTGTGTGTGTGTGTGTGTGTGTGTGTGTGTGTGCAGCGCTCGCAGCAGAGGAGAGTGTGCGTCAGCTCCAGATGAGGGTTCATTCCAACAGAGGTTCTGCCTCCTCCTCCAGCCAGCAGGACCTGGACAGAACGCTCAAGAACAAACGAGAGGTGAGGCACGTGCATAGACACTGTAATAACACCATGTGCATAGACACTGTAATAACACTGTAATAACACCATGTACATAGACACTGTAATAACACTGTAATAACACCATGTACATAGACACTGTAATAACACTGTAATAACACCATGTACATAGACACTGTAATAACACTGTAATAACACCATGCACATAGACACTGTAATAACACTGTAATAACACCATGTACATAGACACTGTATTAACACCATGTACATAGACACTGTAATAACACCATGTACATAGACACTGTAATAACACCATGTACATATACACTGTAATAACACCATGTACATATACACTGTAATAACACTGTAATAACACCATGTACATAGACACTGTATTAACACCATGTACATAGACACTGTAATAACACCATGTACATAGACACTGCAATAACACTGTAATAACACCATGTACATAGACACTGTAATAACACCATGTACATAGACACTGTAATAACACCATGTACATAGACACTGTAATGACACTGTAATAACACCATGTACATATACACTGTAATAACACTGTAATAACACCATGTACATAGACACTGTAATAACACCATGTACATAGACACTGTAATAACACCATGTACATAGACACTGTAATAACACCATGTACATAAACACTGTAATAACACCATGTACATAGACACTGTAATGACACTGTAATAACACCATGTACATAGACACTGTAATACCACCATGTACATAGTGTTAGATCCTGATCAATCTGGCCAGTATCACGTCTTCTTGTGTTATCCTCTCTCCATCCCAATTCCTCTGCGTTGTGTAATTTTAATGGTCCTGACGTCTCATATACTGGCTGATATACAATCCTTATCTCTCCCCGTTAGTGCAATCCGCAAACCATAATAATTCTCCACCTTCGTAAGAATTCGACACTTTGACACAGCGTGATACCTTACAAGGAAAAGCGTTGTTTATTGATATAAACAGAAGCCTCAGCTCAGATGTTAACAGATTGTATTGTCCTTGTAAGATCTATTCTAATGATCTTTCGGTGTGTTCAGTCTATCGTCCTTCTGCTATTCAGTCCAATGGTGGTCAGGCCTGGTCTTTAGCCTAAACCCTCCTCGCGTTAGCCGAAGCTAATGATGATGTGTCATTCTTCCTCCCCCCCCCCCCCCTCTCTGTGATGAGAGGAGAGAGTATCTCGGTCTCTTCCCTCCTGTGGGATTCGTTTCTTTGGTCTGCCTCACACCCGGAAACACTGTTCGACTTATAGATCTTCGTCACAGCAACGACAGCCCCGCCCCTCTTCTGGTTGTCATGCGACGTGCTGTCATGACAACGGCTAATAACCTTTCACACATTTCAAAACGTTTCTACTGTTTCATTAAGGATGTCACCCCTCTCCCTCGCTCTCTGCTGCTATCAGCTTGTTCCAGATTGGAATGTCAACATTCGGCCCTGCTAAACATTCTGCTGGCTACTGCCTCTGAACCGCTTCTTCTATCACCGTCTTCTAAGCCAAGCACATTTCGACCTCTCTGACCTGGCACCTTTAGATGCTACCATCTCCCCCCAATCTATACATCACATACATTGAAAAACACCCAAAAGCACCCGTTTCCTTCATTCCCCCCTTTGATTCTTAATCAACGAATCAACAGACTACTTGGTTTTTCAATTAATTATACCCAAAAATAGACTCATAACAATTAGGGCCCCTCCGTCTGCTGTTTGCCTTATTGTTTTCTATTACACACATCACACCCAAACCAGAAAGGATAAACAACGGTCAGGGAGGAGAGAGAGAGAGAGAGAGAAAGACAGAGAAAGACACATACCTCAACTTTTCAGACAACACACCTAAACCCTTCGGCCCTCCCCTACTTGGGTACACCCCACGTCAAATCAGAGCGCTCCCTTCCCTCTTACAGTACACCTCCCATCTTGGGCCGGTCCCGTCTCCTAGGGCAAGGGCCCCTTTCAGTGACGGCTCCTTTCCTGAGCTGGTCCCCATTCCAGGGCGCGGTCCCCTAGGCAAAAATGTCTCCCCTGGTCTGCTACTGCTCAGTGTCTCTGGCTGTCCTCTCCACATCTGCTCTCCCACCGCCGCCGTCTCCTCTCTCTCGTCGTGGATGATCTGTGTACCAGGCTACGGTGCCTGGCCCCTGCTGCTTCCTCCTCCTCCAGTCTTGTCTCCTGGTCGTCTCCACCGCGGTCGGTGTCTCCCCCCGCTGAAAGCAGAAACACAACACCAGCAGTCGTCTGTACATTCGACTTCCTTTGTTTTGCTATTAGTCTACCACCTTCTCCACACCTATTATCTATCCTACAGGGCGGTTCCCTGTTTGTTGTCTTCCGGCGTGACACCAGCAGCTAACCGATTCCCACTTCCGTCGCCCTATCTTCATCCCAGTTTGACCCCCAGCGCGCGCCAGTTCTTCTGGTGACGTGTCTTCTGAAGACCCTGCCTATCTATCAGGTGTGAGAAGGCCCCACTGGAATTAAAACTCCCTCTTTATTCCATAATTAACCCATTCAAATAACTGCACCTCATCTCTCTGTGCAGTCCTTATCTAATCCATTATATAATTAAACTCTATTTAATTAACCTGTATATCTCTATATTATTATAATAATCAACCATCTCCCTGCAATTAATTAGATTCCCAGATGAATCACTCCCCCACTCCGCCACTAGATGGTAGTACAGACCTATCTTCAAAAATGTGCCTGCATTATCCCACTGTCCCCCCTAGATGGTGGCAAACTCCGTCTAGAGTATTTTAGCTGACGTCACTCTCCGACTCTTATCTATTGTTATCTCCTCGTGGCTCACGGCCATCTTGTCTCATCCTCCTCGTGGCTCCTTGTGGCCATCTTGTCTCGCTCATAATGGCTACTCTCTCAAACAAACGGCCGCTGCCCTCCTTTTTCAAGGCCTAACAACAAAACAACTGTCTCTTAGAGTCTCGTCGGCCAAACAGGTCATAATGATGTCTGCAGGTCACATGACAATAGATGATCTACTAAACATGCAAGTACTGAACAGGTCAAAAATAGACTGAATGCCAAATGACGGTAGGTCTGAAAAACGTAGGTAGATTCTCCCAACTCACAGTCCCACGTGCCCGCCTCCTTGCGAGGAAAAAAACCCTTATATTACAGACCAACTAAAATGGAATTAACCCCTTAGAACACTTCCTTCCTTCACCGGCCCGTTTGTTTTTCATTCCCTGTAGATAAAACCCATCTCGGTTTTTCAAAACAAAAACCGTGCCGCTCTGCTCATATTATTACAGCTGGCTTCTCTGTCGCTACTTATTTACGGATGCACTATCTGTTCGTTTTTATTTGGCTTAAAAGATCAAAACAACCGTGTGTGCATAGTGAACTCAGATCTTTCACCGGAGCGCTGTTTCTCCTACAGCGCTGGTTCGCCTCCTGACCGCTCGACTCGCCGCTCTCTCCCAGGGCTGGCCGGCCTTGCTCGATCATGATTCTCCCACACACGATGACTGTTGTTCACTGTGAGCCCATTATTGAAAAAGTCTTTTTCCGTTGTTCTTATCTTGTGCAAATCCGGCTGTCATCGGCAACCAACTGTTAGATCCTGATCAATCTGGCCAGTATCACGTCTTCTTATGTTATCCTCTCTCCATCCCAATTCCTCTGCGTTGTGTAATTTTAATGGTCCTGACGTCTCATATACTGGCTGATATACAATCCTTATCTCTCCCCGTTAGTGCAATCCGCAAACCATAATAATTCTCCACCTTCGTAAGAATTCGACACTTTGACACAGCGTGATACCTTACAAGGAAAAGCGTTGTTTATTGATATAAACAGAAGCCTCAGCTCAGATGTTAACAGATTGTATTGTCCTTGTAAGATCTATTCTAATGATCTTTCGGTGTGTTCAGTCTATCGTCCCTCTGCTATTCAGTCCAATGGTGGTCAGGCCTGGTCTTTAGCCTAAACCCTCCTCGCATTAGCCGAAGCTAATGATGATGTGTCATTCTTCCCCCCCCCCCCTCTCTGTGATGAGAGGAGAGAGTATCTCTGTCTCTTCCCTCCTGTGGGATTCGTTTCTTTGGTCTGCCTCACACCCGGAAACACTGTTCGACTTATAGATCTTCGTCACAGCAACGACAGCCCCGCCCCTCTTCTGGTTGTCATGCGACGTGCTGTCATGACAACAGCTAATAACCTTTCACACATTTCAAAACGTTTCTACTGTTTCATTAAGGATGTCACCCCTCTCCCTCGCTCTCTGCTGCTATCAGCTTGTTCCAGATTGGAATGTCAACATTCAGCCCTGCTAAACATTCTGCTGGCTACTGCCTCTGAACCGCTTCTTCTATCACCGTCTTCTAAGCCAAACACATTTCGACCTCTCTGACCTGGCACCTTTAGATGCTACCATCTCCCCCCAATCTATACATCACATACATTGAAAAACACCCAAAAGCACCCGTTTCCTTCAATAGACACTGTAATAACACCATGTAAATAGACACTGTAATGACAATGTAATAACACCATGTGCATAGACACTGTAATAACACTGTAATAACACCATGTACATAGACACTGTAATAACACCACATGCATAGACACTGTAATAACACCATGTACATAGACACTGTAATAACACTGTAATAACACCATGTACATATACACTGTAATAACACCATGTACATATACACTGTAATAACACCACATGCATAGACACTGTAATAACACCATGTACATAGACACTGTAATAACACTGGAATAACACTGTAATAACACCATGTACATATACACTGTGATAACACCATGTACATATACACTGTAATAACACTGTAATAACACCATGTACATAGACACTGTAATAACACTGTAATAACACCATGTACATAGATACTGTAATAACACCATGTACATAGACACTGTTTTGATTGATTGATTGAAAACTTTATTAACAGATTGCAGAATGGGTACAGTACAGTAAGCTCAATACATACAATTGTTAAGGGGATGCAGACCAGAGAAAGACTTTCGTCTTGTTTACATCAGGGTCCCCCATTTTCAATTAATCATAACATATATGACATACACGACATACAGATAGACAGTACTGCTACATCTATACATTTATGACATACCAGATTTGCAAATACAGTACTGTTTGTGATACCAAAAGAGTCCAGAAAAGAGAGTATATACATTTGACTTAGAAACTGTACATTGGAGGGGGGGGGGGGGGGGGGGGGGGGGGCTGTACATTGGATGAGGTTCGGTGGGTGGGGTGGGACACTGTACACTGTACAACTGTACAATCAAAACTGTACATTGGAATATTGACAAAGCCATACTTGGTCATTTACTGTACATTGGAGGGGGTTGTGTTAGGACATTTACAGGGGCCAGTTTCGAATTGCAGTCTCCCGTAGGTGTTCTTTGAGAGTGTTTTTGAAAGTGGGTAGTGATTCACATTCCTTTACAGCTTTGGGTAGGGCGTTCCACATTGATGTGGCATAATTGCGAAACGTGTTTAGTCCCTTGTTTGAGCCGAATCTGGGTTTAACATGATTTGTTGAGCTCCCTCTGGTGTTGTGATCGTGGTATTCACTGACCTTTGGGAAGTATTTTGACATGTACATGGGTACCTTGGTCGTGTAGTGTATCTTGTAGACCAGGCCCATTGCAAGTTGCTGTACTCTGTCGTCTACTCTAAGCCATCCTAGTTTGTCAAAGTGGGCAGGGGTGAGGTGGGTTCTAGGAGTAAGGTCAAGCAGTAGTCTGACCAGTTTGTTTTGAGATGTTTGTAATTTTGCTTTTAGCGCCTTTGAGGTGCTTTGGTACCATGAGGTGCAAGCATAGTCCTAGTACCCTTGAATGAGTGCTCCTGCCAGAGTCTTCAGGGTATTCTTGTTTACCAGAGAGGAGATCCGGTACAAGAATCTAGTTCGTTGGTTGACTTTTTTTATTACATTGGATGCCATTTTGTCACAGGAAAGATTTGCCTCTAGGATGGAACCCAGGTAGGTAATTTCATTATTCCTTGTGACAATATTGTCACCCACTGTAACTGAGAAGCCGTCGGTCTTGCTGAGTTTGTTATTTGAACCGAAGAGAATGGACTCTGTTTTGCCCATGTGTAATGATAGTTTGTTATCGGCGAGCCATATGCAGATTTTGCCTAGTTCTGAGCTGAGGGTTTTTTCAACCTGTAACTTGTTCTTGTCAGAGACCAGCAGGGCTGAGTCGTCCGCAAACAGGAACAAGTTGCAATAACACCATGTGCATAGACACTGTAATAACACCATGCAGACATACACTGTAATAACACCATGTACATAGACACTGTAATAACACCATGTACATAGACACTGTAATAACACCATGTACATAGACACTGTAATAACACTGTAATAACACCATGTACATAGACACTGTAATAACACTGTAATAACACCATGTACATAGACACTGTAATAACACCATGTACATAGACACTGTAATAACACTGTAATAACACCATGTACATATACACTGTAATAACACTGTAATAACACCATGTACATAGACACTGTAATAACACCATGTACATAGACACTGTAATAACACCATGTACATAGACACTAATAACACTGTAATAACACCATGTGCATAGACACTGTAATAACACTGTAATAACACCATGTAAATAAACACTGTAATAACACCATGTAGACAGACACTGTAATAACACCATGCATACAGACACTGTAATAACACTGTAATAACACCATGTAGACAGACACTGTAATAACACTGTAATAATACCAACTAGACAGACACTGTAATAACACCACCTGGATATGTTATCATACAAGTATATGCAGACACTCTAGAAGAGCCATGTACACATACCTGGATATACGTATGTTGTCATACAAGTGTATACAACTTGCTCACACTTGCACAGACACACACACACACACACACACACACGCACGCACGCACGGACGCACGCAAACGCACACGCACACACACACACACTCAATCGTTCACATTGTTATTGACAGATCATTCATAAAACAAATGTTTCTTTCTTCCTTTCTTTCTTGTATCCTACTGTAATTAAGAGCACCGTTGACTTCTGTGTATTCCTACTTAAATGCACACAATTGATTCCCCCCCCCCCCCCCCCCCCAGCTCTACAAGGACCAGAGGCAGAGCAGTGAGAACATATCCCACAAATCCACGGACAGTGATGTCAGCGACGTGTCCGCCATCTCCCGCACCAGCAGTGCCTCTCGCGTCAGCAGCACCAGCTACATGTCCATTCAGTCTGAGAGACCTCGCGGGCGCTTCAGGTAGGCACCACGCGCGCCCACCTCCTGCCACTCACAACACCGTCTCCCTGGCGATGCCAGATATCTGTCCATTTATGTTCGCGGGCATGCAGCGGTTTCAGTGATAGACTACGAGATAGATCTTCAATCATAGCCGTAGATTTAGGGGGGGGGGGGGTTGCAGGGGACATGTTGAGAAGAGGTACATTTGTCCCCCTCGAAAGATATAGCTAGTATGAAAGACGAGTTCAACCCCCTCCCCAAAAGAGTAAGGGGGTCAGTATGACTTGTATGAATGTATACCTGCATCACTGTACATATTATACTACAATTGTGCATACAGTACATCTGATTATACTATTACTCAGTAGTACTAATTTATATATTTTATATCCAGTTTAATCACATGTACATTGTATATTACTACTAGTGCTGTCAAACGATTAAAATATTTAACTCGATTAATCGCATGATTGTCCATAGTTAACTCGCGAGTAATCGCAAATTAATCGCATTTTTTTTTACCTTAAACAGATCTTTTTCAAGTTCCAAGTTTTAATACTCTTATCAACATGCGAGTCAACAAATGCTTGCTTTGTGCAGCCATTTAACACAAAAGGATGACCCTCATGCATTGCAAATTTGCATCAAATTCAAAACAGAGTGATGCACAAAATAACTTAAAAGAAAATAATAATTTAAAACAATGAATAAAGTGTGCATGAAATAATAGGGGAAAGAAAACGTTAGGAACTTGTTACATTCACACACACAAGGGCTGATTAATCACATACCCCCCTCTCTCCCTCACACACACACTCTCCCAGCTCTTTTTCTCTTTTGCCCCTTCCTCATCTCTCTCACCCCCCTCTCTCTCTATATCTCACACACACACACACACACACACACACACACACACACACACACACACACACACACACACACACACACACACACACACACACACACACACACACACACACACACACACACACACACACACACACACACTTCAGAAACAAACAGTATCAATGAGAGCATCAAAAATACACCTGAGTGAAGTCTAGTAAACATTTTTTTTTTTTTTTTTTTTTTTTTTGTTAATCTTGAGTTAAAAAAATTAGTGGCATTAATAGAATCGGGAGTTAACGCGATATTAACGCGATATATTTGACAGCCTTAATTACTACACTTTACTGCTACATTTGCACTCTGGTTGGATCTCAAACTTATTTTTGTTGCACTGTACTTGTGCTGTAGGGTGACAATACATTTTCATCTAATCTCTACTCTGCTCTGCTCTACTCTACTCTACTCTGTTCTACTCAAATCTAACCTAAACTAACCTAACCTGCTCTGCTCTACTCTACTCTACTCTACTCTACTCTACTCTACTCTACTCTACTCTACTCTACTCTACTCTACTCTACTCTACTCTACTCTACTCTACTCAAATCTAACCTAAACTAACCTAACCTGCTCTGCTCTACTCTACTCTACTCTACTCTACTCTACTCTACTCTACTCTACTCTACTCTACTCTACTCTACTCTACTCTACTCTACTCTGTTCTACTCAAATCTAACCTAAACTAACCTAACCTGCTCTACTCTGCTCTGCTCTACTCTACTATACTCTGTTCTACTCAAATCTAACCTAAACTAACCTAACCTGCTCTACTCTACTCCACTCTACTCTGCTCTACTCTACTCTACTCTGCTCTACTCTACTCTACTCTACTCTACTCTACTCTACTCTACTCTACTCTACTCTACTCTACTCTACTCTGCTCTACTCTACTCTACTCAAATCTAACCTAAACTAACCTAACCTGCTCTACTCTACTCTACCCTACTCTACTCTACTCTACTCTACTATACTCTGTTCTACTCAAATCTAACCTAAACTAACCTAACCTGCTCTACTCTACTCCACTCTACTCTGCTCTACTCTACTCTGCTCTACTCTACTCTACTCTACTCTACTCTACTCTACTCTGCTCTACTCTACTCTACTCAAATCTAACCTAAACTAACCTAACCTGCTCTACTCTACTCTACCCTACTCTACTCTACTCTACTCTACTCTACTCTATTCTACTCTACTCTGTTCTACTAAAATCTAACCTAAACTAACCTAACCTGCTCTGCTCTACTCTACTCTACTCTACTCTACTCTACTCTACTCTACTCTACTCTACTCTACTCTGTTCTACTGAAATTTAACCTAAACTAAACTAACCTAACCTGCTATGCTCTACTCTACTCTATTCTACTCTACTCTACTCTACTCTACTCTACTCTACTCTACTCTACTCTACTCTACTCTACTCTGTTCTACTCAAATCTAACCTAAACTAAACTAACCTGCTCTGATCTACTCTACTCTACTCTACTCTACTCTACTCAAATCTACTCTACTCTACTCTACTCAAATCTACTCTACTCTACTCTACTCTACTCTACTCTATTCTACTCTACTCTACTCTGTTCTACTCTACTCTACTCAAATCTAACCTAAACTAACCTAACCTAACCTGCTCTACTCTACTCTACTCTGCTCTGCTCTACTCTGCTCTACTCTACTCTACTCTGCTCTACTCTACTCTACTCTACTCTACTCTACTCTACTCTACTCTACTCTGCTCTACTCTGCTCTACTCTACTCTACTCCACTCTACTCTGCTCTACTCTACTCTGCTCTGCTCTACTCTACTCTACTCTACTCAAATCTAACCTAAACTAACCTAACCTGCTCTACTCTACTCTACCCTACTCTACTCTACTCTACTCTACTCTATTCTACTCTACTCTGTTCTACTCAAATCTAACCTAAACTAACCTAACCTGCTCTGCTCTACTCGACTCTACTCTACTCTACTCTACTCTACTCTACTCTACTCTACTCTACTCTACTCTACTCTACTCTGTTCTACTCAAATTTAACCTAAACTAAACTAACCTAACCTGCTATGCTCTACTCTACTCTATTCTATTCTACTCTACTCTACTCTACTCTACTCTACTCTACTCTACTCTACTCTACTCTACTCTACTCTGTTCTACTCAAATCTAACCTAAACTAAACTAACCTGCTCTGATCTACTCTACTCTACTCTACTCTACTCAAATCTACTCTACTCTACTCTACTCTACTCTACTCTACTCTACTCTACTCTACTCTACTCTACTCTATTCTACTCTACTCTACTCTACTCTGTTCTACTCTACTCTACTCAAATCTAACCTAAACTAACCTAACCTAACCTGCTCTATTCTACTCTACTCTGCTCTACTCTACTCTACTCTACTCTACTCTACTCTACTCTACTCTACTCTACTCTACTCTACTCTGCTCTACTCTACTCTACTCTACTCTACTCTACTCTGCTCTGCTCTACTCTGCTCTGCTCTGCTCTACTCTACTCTACTCTACTCTACTCAAATCTAACCTAAACTAAACTAACCTAACCTGCTATGCTCTACTCTACTCTACTCTACTCAACTCTACTCTACTCTACTCTACTCTATTCTACTCTACTCTGTTCTACTCTACTCTACTCTACTCTGTTCTACTCAAATTTAACCTAACCTAAACTAACCTAACCTGCTCTGCTCTACTCTACTCTACTCTACTCTACTCTACTCTACTCTACTCTACTCTGTTCTACTCAAATTTAAACTAAACTAACCTAACCTGCTATGCTCTACCCTACTCTACTCTACTCTACTCTACTCTACTCTGTTCTACTCAAATCTAACCTAAACTAAACTAACCTGCTCTGATCTACTCTACTCTACTCTACTCTACTCTACTCAAATCTACTCTACTCTACTCTACTCTACTCTACTCTACTCTACTCTATTCTACTCTACTCTACTCTGTTCTACTCTACTCTACTCAAATCTAACCTAAACTAACCTAACCTAACCTGCTCTACTCTACTCTACTCTACTCTACTCTACTCTACTCTACTCTACTCTACTCTACTCTACTCTACTCTATTCTATTCTACTCTATTCTACTCTACTCTGTTCTACTCAAATCTAACCTAAACTAACCTAACCTGCTCTACTCTACTCTACTCTACTCTACTATGTTCTACTCAAATCTAACCTAAACTAACCTAACCTGCTCTACTCTACTCTACTCTACTCTACTCTACTCTACTCTACTCTACTCTACTCAACTCAAATTTAACCTAAACTAACCTAACCTGCTCTACTCTACTCTGTTCTACTCAAATCTAACCTAAACTAAACTAACCTGCTCTGCTCTGCTCTGCTCTGCTCTACTCTACTCTACTCTACTCTCTGCTCTACTCTACTCTACTCTACTCTACTCTACTCTCTGCTCTACTCTACTCTACTCTACTCTCTACTCTACTCTACTCTGCTCTGCTCTGCTCTACTCTACTCTACTCTGCTCTACTCAAATCTAATCTAACATAAACTAACCTGCTCTGCTCTACTCTACTCTACTCTACTCTACTCTACTCTACTCTACTCTACTCTACTCTACTCTACTCTACTCTACTCTACTCTACTCTATTCTATTCTATTCTACTCTACTCTACTCTGTTCTACTCAAATCTAACCTAAACTAACCTAACCTAACCTGCTCTACTCTACTCTACTCTACTCTGCTCTACTCTATTATACTCTACTCTACTCTGCTCTACTCTATTCTACTCTACTCTACTCTGTTCTACTCAAATCTAACCTAAACTAACCTAACCTGCTCTGCTCTACTCTACTCTACTCTACTCTACTCTACTCTACTCTACTCTACTCTACTCTACTCTATTCTATTCTACTCTATTCTACTCTACTCTGTTCTACTCAAATCTAACCTAAACTAACCTAACCTGCTCTACTCTACTCTACTCTACTCTACTATGTTCTACTCAAATCTAACCTAAACTAACCTAACCTGCTCTACTCTACTCTACTCTACTCTACTCAACTCAAATTTAACCTAAACTAACCTAACCTGCTCTACTCTACTCTGTTCTACTCAAATCTAACCTAAACTAAACTAACCTGCTCTGCTCTGCTCTGCTCTGCTCTACTCTACTCTACTCTACTCTACTCTCTGCTCTACTCTACTCTACTCTACTCTACTCTACTCTCTGCTCTACTCTACTCTACTCTACTCTCTACTCTACTCTACTCTGCTCTGCTCTGCTCTACTCTACTCTACTCTGCTCTACTCAAATCTAATCTAACATAAACTAACCTGCTCTGCTCTACTCTACTCTACTCTACTCTACTCTACTCTACTCTACTCTACTCTACTCTACTCTACTCTGCTCTACTCTACTCTACTCTACTCTACTCTCTACTCTACTCTGCTCTGCTCTACTCTACTCTACTCTGCTCTACTCAAATCTAATCTAACATAAACTAACCTGCTCTGCTCTGCTCTGCTCTGCTCTGCTCTACTCTACTCTACTCTACTCTACTCTACTCTACTCTACTCTACTCTACTCTACTATAATCTAATCTACTCTACGCTACTGTGTGGTACTGAACAGCGTCCTGTGTTCCTGTCTGTCTGTGTCTCTAGTCGGGCCTTGCGCGCCACCGGCCGCCACATGATGAAGAGTACCAGCGTCAGCGGAGAGATCTACGGCACGGATCACGCAGACGGCAGCCAATCAGACACGGCGCTGGGGAATGGGGGCAAGAAGCGCCGCTCCAGCCTCAGCCAACGGGTGGTGGCCATCCTTCCATCCAGACGCAGCCTCAGTACCTCGCAACTCAACCAGACTGGTAGGACATACTGTACACATAGACTGACTGGTAGGACATACTGTACACATAGACTGACTGGTAGGACATACTGTACAGATATACTGACTGGTAGGACATACTGTACACATAGACGGACTGGTAGGACATACTGTACACATAGACTGACTGGTAGGACATACTGTACACGTATACTCACTGGTAGGACATACTGTACAGATATACTGACTGGTAGGACATACTGTACACATAGACTGACTGGTAGGACATACTGTACACATAGACGGACTGGTAGGACATACTGTACACATACTGACTGGTAGGACATACTGTACACATATACTGACTGGTAGGACATACTGTACACATAGACGGACTGGTAGGACATACTGTACAGATATACTCACTGGTAGGACATACTGTACACATATACTGACTGGTAGGACATACTGTACACATAGACTGACTGGTAGGACATACTGTACACATATACTGACTGGTAGGACATACTGTACACATATACTGACTGGTAGGACATACTGTACACATAGACTGACTGGTAGGACATACTGTACACATATACTGACTGGTAGGACATACTGTACACATAGACTGACTGGTAGGACATACTGTACACATAGACTGACTGGTAGGACATACTGTACACATAGACTGACTGGTAGGACATACTGTACCCATATACTGACTGGTAGGACATACTGTACACATAGACTGACTGGTAGGACATACTGTACACATATACTCACTGGTAGGACATACTGTACACATATACTCACTGGTAGGACATACTGTACACATATACTGACTGGTAGGACATACTGTACACATAAACTGACACACACACACACAAACTAACAAACAAACAGACAAAGCACACCAGCTGACAGCTGAGAGATATGGGAGAGACTATGAATCCAGTTGTTGTTGTTGTTGTTGTTGTTGTTGTTGTTGTTGTTGTTGTTGTTGTTGTTGTTGTGGTTGTTGTTGTTGTTTATTATGTCTGTTGTTATTTCAGAGGCAGCGTGTAAAACGACGGGAAGACAGAAAGGTAAAGAATAGAGATAGACAGACATACAGACAGAAAGGTCAATAATAGACAGACAGGTAGTCAGACATACTGAAAGATAGACAGACAGGTAGACAGACAGACATACAGACAGGTAGACAGACAGACATGAATACAGACAAAAAGTCTGAGCATGGACAGACAGACACTATCCTAACTGTGTCTCCTGCACGCTGCCTCCTTCAACCTCTGCCTCCATCAGTGTCCCAGCTTCAGAGTGGCTGCTCATTACTCACTACATCACTGTCCCAGCTTCAGAGTGGCTGCTCATTACTCACTACAACACTGTCCCAGCTTCAGAGTGGCTGCTCATTACTCACTACATCACTGTCCCAGCTTCAGAGTGGCTGCTCATTAATCACTACATCAGTGTCCCAGCTTCAGAGTGGCTGCTCATTAATCACTACATCACTGTCCCAGCTTCAGAGTGGCTGCTCATTAATCACTACATCAGTGTCCCAGCTTCAGAGTGGCTGCTCATTACTCACTACATCAGTGTCCCAGCTTCAGAGTGGCTGCTCATTACTCACTACATCACTGTCCCAGCTTCAGAGTGGCTGCTCATCACTCACTACATCACTGTCCCAGCTTCAGAGTGGCTGCTCATCACTCACTACATCACTGTCCCAGCGTCAGAGTGGCTGCTCATTAATCACTACATCACTGTCCCAGCTTCAGAGTGGCTGCTCATTCCTCACTACAGCACTGTCCCAGCTTCAGAGTGGCTGCTCATTACTCACTACAGCACTGTCCCAGCTTCAGAGTGGCTGCTCATCACTGACTACAGACTAGACTAGGGCTGTCCCCGACTAAGGATTTGGATAGTCGACTTTGATTGGCCAAAATTTGCAGATAGTTGACTGGTAGTCGACTACCCCCCTGAATGCAAAAAAAAGAATAAAAAAAAATATATGTAAGGGATAATGTATTGTATTGAGGTCATTGTCGCAAAATAATTGACCGACATGGAGTTTAAATTACCGAGCCGCCTCGGCGAGGTGTTTTAAACGTCAGTGAAGGTCAATTATTTTGCGATGATGACCGAGTATAGCTATACATTATCCCGCTTATTACATGGCTAACTTACTAACAATATACCTAATTCATTTGACAAATCGCAGTTGTTCTGTGGCTCTGTCAGCCCAAATAAAGTGATTATTATTATCGCGGGCAGCCCGGCAGGTGTGTCTGATTGGCTGCACTGAAACAGTGTGTGTCAGTGGGGCTTGATTACTCCAACTGCGAAAAACAATAATCACCGGTGGTTATCGAAAAATAATTCACCGCTGTCGGGGGCTATTGACCAATCACAAGCAAGCATTTCGGCGAATGTGAAAACGCCATGTAATAAATATATATAATAAAAAAAATATTATCATATATATATATATTGCATTTTTTTGCATTTGACTAAGAGGTTGGCAGTCGACTACGGCTCCTTTTGATCGATTAGTCGACTACCCGACTAATCGGGCTCAGCCGTAGACTAGACTGCCTAGTAGGACATACTGTACACATAGACTGACTGATATGACATACTGTACATATAGACTGACTGATAGGACATACTGTACATATATACTGACTGATAGGACATACTGTACACATATACTGACTGGTAGGACATATACACATTGACTGACTGCTAGGACATACTGTACACATAGACTGACGTGTAGGACATATACACATTGACTGACTGCTAGGACATACTGTACACATAGACTGACTTGTAGGACATATACACATTGACTGACTGCTAGGACATACTGTACACATAGACTGACTTGTAGGACATATACATACACATTGACTGACTGGTAGGACAAACACACACACACACACACACACACACACACAGAAACAAACAGACAAAGCACACTGACACCAGCTGACAGATATGGGAGAGACTATGAATCCAGTTGTTGTTGTTGTTGTTGTTGTTGTTGTTGTTGTTGTTGTTGTTGTTGTTGTTGTTGTTGTTGTTGTTGTTGTTGTTGTTGCTGTTGTTGTTGTTATTGTTGTTGTTGTTGTTGTTCTTGTTGTTGTTTATTATGTGTGTTGTTATTTCAGAGGCAGTGTGTAAAACGACGGGAAGACAGAAAGGTAAAGACTAGAGATAGACATACAGACAGAAAGGTAAAGAATGGACAGATAGACAGACAGACAGACAGACACTACATCAGTGTCCCAGCTTCAGAGTGGCTGCTCATTACTCACCACATCAGTGTCCCAGCTTCAGAGTGGCTGCTCATTACTCACTACATCACTGTCCCAGCTTCAGAGTGGCTGCTCATCACTCACTACATCACTGTCCCAGCTTCAGAGTGGCTGCTCATTACTCACTACAGCACTGTCCCAGCTTCAGAGTGGCTGCTCATCACTCACTACATCACTGTCCCAGCTTCAGAGTGGCTGCTCATTACTCACTACAGCACTGTCCCAGCTTCAGAGTGGCTGCTCATTAATCACTACATCACTGTCCCAGCTTCAGAGTGGCTGCTCATTAATCACTACAGCACTGTCCCAGCTTCAGAGTGGCTGCTCATCACTGACTACATCACTGTCCCAGCTTCAGAGTGGCTGCTCATTAATCACTACATCACTGTCCCAACTTCAGAGTGGCTGCTCATTAATCACTACATCACTATCCCAGCTTCAGAGTGGCTGCTCATTACTCACTACATCACTGTCCCAGCTTCAGAGTGGCTGCTCATTCCTCACTACAGCACTGTCCCAGCTTCAGAGTGGCTGCTCATTACTCACTACAGACTAGACTAGGGCTGTCCCCGACTAAGGATTTGGATAGTCGACTTTGATTGGCCGAAATTTGCCGATAGTCGACTGGTAATCGACTACCCCCCTGAATGCATATATATATATATATATATATATATTAGGGCTGTCAAAATGAATGCTTTAACTTTGGAGATTAATTAAAATTATTTAAAGCATTAAAATAAATGTATCTAGATTAATCTATGGAGTGAAAAATATTCAATCTTAGCACCGCGAATATAAGAAAGAGGTTTAGCTGAGTCAATGTTGATGGCTTTGTTGGACATTTGTATTTCACAGGAGAGAAACTGTATTCAAAGAAAACTATTAAAATAGTCTTTGAATCTAAATATACTTTCTTTGTGTTGATTTTACATTAATTCCATGATTTTACTGAAGCAAATATCTGTTACAAGCTTCGGTCTTAAGTAGAAAAATGCCATTTTTTATCTAGATTAATCTAGATTAATTACAGAAAATTGTGAGATTAATTAGTAAAAAATAAATAATCTATTGACAGCACTAACATTTTTTATCATTCCATTTGGGCTGTGTGGGGGTGCTTACTGTCTAAAGGAGTCGAATGAAGGCTCCTTGTCCTCTGCGGAAGCATGCAATTGGTCCACTGATGGATACATCTTGATATTTGTCTAGTGTAGTGTGTTCATTAGATGGGTGAAATCCTCTTTCAGTGCCTTCAGTGTTTTCTTAGGCAGTTAGCCTCGCTGGTATGCGCGGCATTAGCCACACTTCTAGGCCTCTTTGCTTTTGGAAAGAATGATAAAAAAATATTTAATATATTATAATATTTAATTTATTTAATTTGTTTGCATTCAACTAAGAGGTTGGCAGTCGACTACGGCTCCTTTCGATCGATTAGTCGACTACCCGACTAATCGGGCTCAGCCGTAGACTAGACTGACTAGTAGGACATACTGTACACATAGACTGACTGGTAGGACATACTGTACACATAGACTGACTTGTAGGACATATACACATTGACTGACTGCTAGGACATACTGTACACATAGACTGACTAGTAGGACATATACACATTGACTGACTGCTAGGACATACTGTACACATAGACTGACTTGTAGGACATATACATACACATAGACTGACTGGTAGGACATACACACACACACAAACAAACAAACA
>NC_140173.1:70412295-70427061 GCF_963971535.1 Notolepis coatsorum
GCGCTCTCTTTATGGCCAGCAGAGAGAAGGGGATAGTCCCGGAAAGGATGAGAGGGTGTTTTTGTGGATAAGCCCAGGTAGTTTCCTGAAGCCGTCCTCCGACGTGCATAATCCCTTCATTGTCCATGAGCGGCTTTAGGCTCCTTAGCTTTGAGCCTCTATCCAATTCTCTTCCGTTTAACAAGTCTGTTCGTTCCTTTTGAAAGCTTTCTGTTTGAGAGAGTTTTGTCCAGCATTTCTCCGCCTCTCCGATTTCCTCTGCGCACAGCGGACCAGTTATTTTTAGCGTCTGTGTATTGTACGTAAAACGCAGCATCCACGCCGTGACGCGCAGGTTGAGTTTGCTGTATTTTTCCAGGTCAAATAGCGGGCTCAACCTCAGACTCACTTGTCTTCTCCTCTTTCACTATCTGGCTTTGCACCACACACTCTTCCAAATTCACTCCTTCATCAATCTCTCCATTTGATGTTTTTTTTCCGGTCGGCTCTCTTAATCACTGTGGCCTGTGCCACCACAGAGAGTCCTCATTTAGTGTCTTTACGCTGGAGCCCCGGGTGCCGCGATCGGCCGGGTGCTCTGCTCCATGGCAGTGCCCCCAGTTCTCTGGGAGGGTCAGGTTCTGAATTTCTATCACATGGTTCTGAACAAACGGCTTCCATTGTTTAGCCGTGCCTTTGATCCAATGGAGAGCGATCATTGAGTCTGTCCAATAGTGTTTCTTGATTTCAGGCACCTTAAATTTTTCACAGACAAACTTTCCTAGTCTAGACCCTATCAAAGCTCCCATCAGCTCGAGTCGAGGTAGGGTGATTTTCTTTAATGGAGCAACTTAAGTTTTGGCTGTTACTAGACTAGTGGTGCATCTCCCATCTACATCTGTCGTGCGCAAATAGGCTACTGCGCAATCAGCATTTTCACTCGCATCACAGAAAATGTGGACCTCTTTGTCTAAAAGTGTGTCGTCACTATTCTGCAGTTCTGAAGTGTAAATTCTGCTTATGGCTATGGAGTCTAAATCAGGAATTTCAGCGCACCACTGATGTCATTTGGCTGAGAGGTCATCTGGGAGCTGTGCGTCCCAGTCGAGACCCCGTTCCCACATCTCTTGGAACAGGCATTTTACCATAATGCTGAATGGGGATAAGAAACCTATTGGGTCAAAGATTCGTGCTGCGGATTCGAGAACTCCTCTCTTAGGCAGGGGCACCACCGTGTAGACACTGGTGAGTGAGGAGGGAGACCTCTTACTCGATCCTGTGTTCCATGGGGAGCCAGTGAAGTGATCTGAGGGTGGGGGTGATGTGGTCATGTTTGCGCACCCTCATCAGGATCCTAGCATTGCAGTTTTGCAGGATTGCAGTTTTTGAATGCTTTTACTAGGGATCCCGATGAGGAGTGCATTACAATAATCCAGCCTGGAGGAGACGAAGGCGTGGATGAGTTTCTCTGAATCTGCCAGAGTGAGTGAGGAGCGGAGTTTTGAGATGTTCCTGAGGTGAAAGAAAGAGGTCTTGCAGATGTATTTGATGTGAGTCTCGAATGAGAGGTGGGGGTCCATTTTCACGCCCAAGTTAGTGACAAGGTTAGGTTAATAGTTTATTGCTTTCCTCCAAGTCGGGCAGACATGGGGCCTCTGCTCCTAGCTGCTCATCTATCTTGTTCAGCAACTTGGTTACAGACGTCCTTACTGCTCCTCAGATCGCCTTCAAACTTGAGAGTTCAGTCATTCTTCTTCAAATCTAATTAGTCTGTTCTGTAGAATAGGCTAACCGCAGCAGCTTGAACAGGCTATTGTTGGGGTGGTGAGGGTCCTTCATTATTCTGCAGGCTCTGGATTTGCACCTCCTATTGTATAAGTCCTGCAGGGGTGGTAGTGCAATACCCGTAGTACGCTCTGCTGAGCCCACCACTCTCTGTAGGGCCTTCCTGTCCTGGGCAGTGCAGTTTCCAAACCAGGCAGTGATGTTCCCAGTCAAGATGCTCTCTACAACCCCAGAATAGAAGGAGTGGAGTATCTTCCCCGATACTCTGTACTTCCTTAATTGTCTCAGGTGACATTGTCCATGTGTGTGTTGTCCATGTCAGGTCCTCTGTGATGTGGACTCCCAGGTACTTAAAACTGCTCCCCCTGTCCACGATAGCCCCATTTATCCACAGTGGTGTGTGTGTCCCCTGCTGTATTCTCCTAAAATCCACTATCAGCTCCTTGGTCTTACCAATGTTCATCTACTGTAAGTACAGTTACTTTCTAATAATGGATATGGCTCCGCAATTTTTTATCGGAATGGAACACAGATTTTTTATAAACGTTCACATTTACATTTACATTTACATTTAGTCATTTAGCTGACGCTTTTATCCAAAGCGACTTACAAGTTCTGTATGACAAGTCATCAGTTGAGTAACAATGTTCAAACTGTTGAGTGCTACAGTGTAGGTTAGTATATTAGGGTTAGTGCATGACATTAAGGTTAGTTAGGGTTAGATTATTATGAAAAGATTTATCACAAAAAGTAGACAAACTAACTGCGCTCCAATCTATGCCAATAACATTCAGTTTTGTGGTAGATAATCCTGAAAAATAAGAAAAAAAGAAAAAAAAATCATCGACAAGTAATTTGCTTGCAGGAAGCTGGCTAATGTCGTTTTTTGAAATTTCAAAACTCATTCAAAGCTCAAGGTCTCCTCCTATGACTATAAACAGAATTGCGACGCAAATAAAAAATGGCGAATAATCGCTTGTAAATTAATGCATTTCAAAAACGAATATTTCATTAATAACACTTTGACCTATTGGTAAACAAACGTATTGCTGAAAATATACACTATGACTGCTGTTTTGACAGGATTAGGGTCTTAACTCTTGGCTACATTTGAAGAAAACATTAACCTCTTCCACCCGTGCGGTCCATCGGCGGACGGCAAATGACATCACGTCATAAATCAATCTGTCTAGACTGTCTGACAAAAGTATTGTTTAATTTTTCAAACGTATTCAAGTATAAACATCATAACCATGTCACAACAGCAGTTATAATGTATATTATCATCAATATGTTAGTTTACCAATAGGTTAAAGTGTTATTAGATAGATTTTCGTTTACATTTTTCTATTGTTTTGGTCTCGAAAGTCGACCATTTTGGAAACATTTTACATCAGGAATTGTAGAGAACACCGAGAGCTTTTGAATTTTTCCAAACGACACTTTCCAAAGGCCTCTATGGGGTTTCAAGCAAATTACTTCTGTGTGCTTTTTTTTTTATATCTCTTATTACTCTGGATAATAAACCACAAAACGTAACGTTATTTGCATATATGGGAGTGCAGTTAGTTTGTCTCCCCTATTTCTAGCATGTAGCAACAATTAGATTTGAAATTAGTTTCAAAATGGTGGCACCCTGGCAAAAATAAAAAAGCTACTGTACATACTAGGGCTGACTCCTATTAGTCGATTAGTCGACTAATCGGTCGAAAGGAGCCGTAGTCGACTGGCCAACCTCTTAGTCGAATATATAAAAAAATTAATAAAAAATAAAAGTATAATTTTTTATTTTTATTTTTTTTATCATTCTTTCCAAAAGAAAAGAGGCCTAGAAGCGTGGCTAACGCTAATGGCACACATACCAGAGGCTAACTGCCTACGAAAACAGGCACAGAGGCACTGAAAGAGGATTTCACCCATCTAATGAACACACTAGACTAGACAAATATCAAGATGTATCCATCAGTGGAGCAATTGCATGCTTTTGCAGAGGACAAGAAGCCTTCAGTCGACTCCTTCAGACATTAAGCACCCCCCACAGCCCAAATTAACGATAAAAAAAATGAAAAAAAACATTAAAAAAATATATATTTTAAATATTATAAAAGAAAATGTTGTCGACCAACGGCAAATTTTGGCCAATCATAGTCGACCATCCAAATCCTTAGTCGGGGACAGCCCTAGTACATACAGTAGATTTCATTATCTGTTCTTATGCATGCCTGGTGATACTAAATCCAAATTGAACTCGGGCATTTGAAATATAAGATTTGGCACAATCCATAAATGTGCGAATTGGCTATAATAAGGTAATATATAAGCCTGCTATTCTATATTCTATAATGATATTTCAAATTGCATTGGTCCGGATGGGAGAATTCAGTACTGTATCTACAAAACCTTCTGTTTAATCATCTTCCCTTTATCCATTTCCTTAGATTTTCTGTACACATGATCTCAAGAAGGTACTGATCATTTTCATGTCTGGTAATTTTTAGCATGGTGTTATTCACTGTCAAAAATGCAAAGAAAAATCATAATTCATATTCTCCTTTGTTTCATCACAATTTAAGCAAGCCTAGTAATAGACACAATATTTTTTTTTGTCTACTTTTTCTCCTCCTTTTTCCGTGATTTTTCTCCCATCCCAATTTACCTCTCGTGCCAATTCTCCCTGTCCTGTCCTGATCGTTGCTCGCATGTGCCCCCCACTGGCCGGTCGTAGGGAGGATAGAAGCCCATCACATGTCCCCTCCGATACATGTGGAGGCAGCCAGTCACATCTTTTCACCTGCCAGCGCAGACTCTCATTGGCGGGGAGTAACGTGTAGGAGGCTCACACTGCCCCCGCCATTTTCCTGTCTTTGCTGTGCAGGCGCCCTGACCTACCTGTAGGAGTCGCTGTTTACAACGACCAGACTACCACCCATCGACTCTCCTCCCGCTGACTCTGCCAAATGACTCAGTATGATGGCCGGCCCAAGCCGGAGGCAACGCTGACAGCCGGATTCGATACCGGTGTCTCTTGCGTTGGTGACGAGCGCAATGTCCGCTGCGCCACCCAGCCGCCTTAGACACAATATTTCTGACACTGGGAATACATTCACTGAGGTCCATAGATGTCCCTAGATACCAAGAATATGCAAATTGACCTTGTAGAAGTGGAGCAATATTCCATTTACTTAGGTATGTATTTTAGGCGGATTCTCAGAAAATAGGGCTCCGGGCTTAAGAGGTTAATCGATACAGTCTGTAGTAGGGCTGACCCGGATTAGTCGAATAGTCGACTAATCGATCGAAAGAAGCCGTAGTCGACTGCCAACCTCTTAGTCGAATGCAAAATATATATATATATATAATATAAAATATATATATATATATATATATATATATATATATATATATATATATATATATATATATATATATATATATATATATATATTAGGGCTGTCAGTTTATCGCGTTAATTAGATTAATTAATTACACAGCAAATTATCGCGTTATGAAAATTAACTCAAAATTCATTTAAAATATATATATTTTAATTTTAATTTATTTTTATAATCTTTTTTTTGTATCTCATTCATTCCATAAGAATGTAGAATACACATTTACAGACTTTTTTTTAATATGGTCCATTTGCATGTTCTTGGTATCTGATTCTAGGGACATCTATGAATCTCAGGGAATGTATTCCCAGTGTCAGAAATACTGTGGGCTAGATCCACAAAGAATGGATTGCACGGTGCAAGTCTCACCCTTACTTACAATTCATTATGAATTGAAAATGGGGGACCCTGATGTAAACAAGACGAAAGTCTTTCTCTGGTCTGCATCCCCTTAACAATTGTGTGTATTGAGCCGTACTGTATTGTACCCATTCTGCAATCTGTTAATACAAATTTCATTCAATCAATCAATCTGCGCTGTGATTGATTGAATGAACATTTTATTTTGAGTAAATTGTAATGAACCAAATGAGGATATCAATAATTATTTTTTTTATCTTTGACTGTGAATAACACCATGCTCAAATGGACCAGACCTGAAAGATCTAAGCAAATTAATACATGAAGATGATTAAACAGAAGGTTTTGTAGATACAGTACTGAATTCTGCCATCCGGACACATGCAATTTGAAATATGATTATAGAATATAGAATATCAGGCATAAAATGGTTATGCGATTAAAATGCGATTAATTAGATTAATTAATTACAAATCCTGTAATTAATTAGATACATTTTTTTAATCGCCTGACAGCACTATATATATATATATATATATATATATATATATATATATATATATATATATATATATATATATATATATATATATATATATATATATATATATATATATATATATATATATATAATCATCATTTCCAAAACCAAAGAGGCCTAGAAGCGTGGCTAACGTTAATGCCGCGCATACCAGCGATGCTAACTGCCTAAGAAAACACTGAAGGCACTGAAAGAGTATTTCACCCATCTAATGAACACACTAGACTAGACAAATATCAAGATATCATCATATATCAGTGGACCAATTGCATTCTTTCGCAGAGGACAAGGAGTTTTCAGTCGACTCCTTCAGACATTAAGCACCCCACACAGCCCAAATGGAATAAAATTCTTTTTTTTAATTATCATTATTCAGGGGGGTAGTCGACTACCAGTCGACTATCGGCTAATTTGCGCCAATCAAAGTCGACTATCCAAATCCTTAGTTGGGGACAGCCCTAGTTTGTAGACATGGATTTATGATGTGATGTCATCTGCGGTCCGCTCGGGCTAAAGAGGTTAAGACGCAGCAGGTGAGGCAGGTGGCTTAGTGAAGATACTGTATGTACGCTTGTCAAGAGTCAATTGCTCAGTTGTTAAGTATTGACATTACTAATTGAGATGTCATGCTAATATGTCATGTTCTACAGTAAGGCTTACTACTATAATACCTAATAAAACAAGTCATTAGAATAATACTTGAAATACTTGAAATTTTATTTGAAGGATAAACCCCTTGAGATATGCTATCTCGTTTTCGAGGGGGTCCTTAACATAGGATACAAAACATACAATACAATACAATACATAACAAAAAAAAAACAAGACAACAAATGCACTTATACACTGACAGACGCTCTCCCAAGCTCACTCCCACAATCCACACTGATTCATCCCAAGAGGATCACCAATATATATATATATGTTCCCTTATAAAACACAAACAAAATTATAATTTGATCTGAAAACGACATTTAAGCCCTAACACAGTAAATCAATAACAGGTGCAAGTAGTCTGTAGATGAGTGAACAAAGATATCTTGAATAACCGGTAAGAAGTAAGAGATCTGAGTGAACTAGGCAGTTTGTTCCAATCAGCTGGTGCTTTATATTTAAAGGCAAGTCGACCGATAGCTTTGATGGTTCGAGGTATACTAAAGAAAGGAAGATCCGTGTGTCTTAAATTATAAGTTGAACTATATGGTGTTAAGAGCTGCTTTAGATAGGGGGGATAATTAAAGTAAATACATTTGTAAACAAAAAGCAACCAATGAAAATGTCTTCTGAATTGGGGAGAAAGCCAGTGTAACAACTCAAACATAAGACAGTGATGGGTTCTATAAGGACACCTCAATATAAATCTGCAAACACTATTATAAGTAACATTTAAAGGACGGAGATTTGTTAGTGTGGTGTTTTGATAGACTATGTCTGCGTAATCCATTATTGGAAGTACCAGCTGTATAATGATTATTTTCCTAACCTGAAGAGAAAAACAGTTAATAGAACGATACAATATTCTCAGGCTACAATTTGTTTTCTTCATCACAGCATCAATATGTGACTTGAAGGTGAGTTGAGAATCAAGCCAAAGACCCAGATACTTATATTCATCGACATTTTAAAGAGGAGCATCATCTAAAAACTTAATCGACAACTGATTTGATATTTGCACTAGATTTGATCTAGTACCAAACAGCATACTATAGGACTTCTTCTTATTTAATAAAAGTTTGTTAATAGATAACCATTTCTGGACAGCATCAAAATTAGTCTGTAAAGAGTACTGAATTTGTTGAATATCAGACTTAGAAGAATAAATCACTGTATCGTCAGCATACAATTGTGTAAGACAGTCAGATGGTATCAGGGTGAGATCATTAACAAATATAGAAAATAATAATGGTCCTAAAGATGATCCTTGAGGAACACCTTTATCCATAATAAAAAAAATCAGACTGTTTACCCTGATATGATACACACTGACGTCTCTGGTGGAGATAGGAATTGAACCAAAGTAAAGAATTATTAGAGACACCAATAGCACACAGTTTGTCAAGAAGAAGATAATGATCAACCAAATCAAAAGCCTTTGTGAGATCTATAAATATTGCACCAGTAACCATGTTATTGTCCATTGCTGAGTGAACATCATTGGTCAACTTCAGAAGGGCTGTAGTTGTGGAGTAGTTTGGCCTGAAACCAGATTGGCATGGTGATAAAATATGAGAATCATTAACATAATGGGATAATTGATAAAAAATTAGTTTTTCAAATACTTTTGCTATACTATTAATAATTGAAATTGGTCTATAATTATTGAGATCAGAAGGATCACCACCTTTATGCAATGGAATGACTTTTGCACATTTCCAGCTTAATGGAGTTTCATTAGTTGTTAAAGATAAATTAAATAAATCAGACAAAGGATATGATAATACATGAGATGCAAGTTTGATGAATTTGATCTCCATACCATCTGAACCACAGCTAGTACCCAATCTTAATTCATCAATGATCTTCTGAACATCAAGCGGACGAATACTTCTAAAGGAAAAAGAGCTGTTGCATCTGGTGTTATTAAGAGGCACATCGGAATATGAAGAGTCATTAAATTTGAGTCTGCAGACAGAATTAAAGTGCTGATTAAAGGCAAGTGCAATTGAGGAGGGATCATTGACAACTTCATTATTAATTCTAATATGAGTGGGATTTATAGATGACTTCTTAGTAATGCTGTTGATTCTCTTCCAAAACTGTTTTGGATTGCTAAATTCATTGCTTAAACAATCTTTGAAATAGTTGGATTTAGCATTTCTTGTTTTAGTTGTACATAAGGTAGACGTGGTAACTTTATCTTCCAAATGCAGAAGATGATAGAATGGTCGCTGAAACTATCAGGTAACACACCAGAGTTTGAAATTCTGTCCGGGTGTGAGACGAGAATCCAATCTAGCAGGGACTTGGATCTAGTATCAACTCTAGTAGGCTCACTAATGAGTTGAGTTAAATTGACACTGCCAAATAGGTTTCGAGCATTACTAGATGATCGATCTAGCCAGTTGATGTTAAAGTCACCCAAGATAATAATTTCATTTGGACGATCTAAAGAGTTAATGGTGGATAATATATCATTTGTAGATTCAGAGGGAGAATCAGGAGGTCTATAAATATTTCCTATGGTCAACTGCTTATTTTCATGAAAAGAAATTTTAATAAAAAGACACTCAAAGTTTATAGGGTTTACCCTTGGCCTGAGGAGCTCAGATGTCAGATTTGATTTGACATATGTAGCCACTCCTCCACCTCTAGTACCCCTATCAGCTCTGTACAGAACATAGTTGTCAAGTTCAACTTCATTGTCAGAGATTGCACTATGCAACCATGTCTCAGACACAGTAATTACACTGGGATTATTGTAGACAAGCCAAGCTCTAAGTAGATCGATTTTGGGGTACAGACTCCTTATATTCAGGTGAATAACATTTAAACCTTTAGAAGTATTCATCATACCAGAGTTGTATTAAAAAAAAAAAAAAAAACAACGGGATATATAATCTTGTGCTAGGAGGAACAATGGATAATGAGCAGGGAGCAGGAGAGCGACATACATTCAAGTACACACACACACATAGAAGCCTACTTTGCTGGAAAGAATAATTTCACACATATACAGTACGTGTGTGTGTGTGCTTGCGCGTTGAGGCTGCCTCACTAAGCCATTTCTCCACGCATGTATTTATTTATGAAGCATTTATTTATCCATTCTGGTTGGATGGTGTATTGTACTTGTGCTGTATAATAACAATACATTTGAATCTAATCTCATTTTGAGATCAGTCACAAATCGCTTCCGCGCTACCTGTAGAATGGATCAGCATGGTGGATGGCAATGCCAAACCTCCGCCTTATATGGAGCTGGCGGGGCGTATCTGTATGCAAATGCAATGGCAGAGAATGCACATTTCGGTTTAAGAATGAGTGACGTATTTCATTCATGGGAACCCAGTTTGCGAAGATTTTGACGAGTTACGGAGACCGTTTCACACGTTCAGGAATCTGGAGGAGGATTTCCGTAAATTTGTTGGTACGAGATTTTTACCAAGATACTTACCAAGGCACTTACGAACACGATCGAGAACGAGGACCATTGAGCTTAAGTAGAGAGAGAGGGGAGGGGGCCGTAGCCCCTTGCCTCTCACTTAGATGTGAGCTATACTATTGTTTGGGGCAACCAAAAGGGATTCCTCGACATAGCACACGCACACGCACACGCACACGCACACGCACACACACACACACACACACACACACACACACACACACACACACACACACACACACACACACACACACACACACACACGCACACACACACACACACACACACACACACACACACACACACACACACACACACACACACACACACACACACACACACACACACTATAGTGGTTGTTGGACATGTGTATGACTCTTCATGACTCTCCTCCCCTCTCCCCAGCTCCCTATGTGAAGGTGTACCTGCTGGATAGCGTGGGAGCATGTAAAGCCAAAAAGAAAACCAAGATTGCACGGAAGACCCTGGAGCCTCTGTACCAGCAGCAGCTGCTGTTTGAGGAGAGCCCTCAGGGCAAAGTGCTGCAGGTAAACATGCTGCCTTCTCTCTCTCTCTGTGTGTGTGCGTGCGTGCGTGCGTGCGTGCGTGCGTGCGTGCGTGCGTGCGTGCGTGCGTGCGTGCGTGCGTGCGTGTCTGTCTGTCTGTCTGCGTGCGTGCGTGCGTGCGTGTGCAGATGCTGGGTGATTACGGGCCTTTGGATAAACGGAGGTGTTTAAAGTTGACATTTATGCTTAGCTTTTCAATTCCTTTCAATCCCTGCATCGTTACATACTGTAAGACTATATAAAGGTTTAGGCCCTCTGAGAATCTCATTAAACTGTCATATATCATCCTGTATGACAGCTCTCTCACACACAATGTACACTCTGAAAGGTAATGGTCTCCAAAGGTACGGGTCATGAGGTTCACTGCAACATTCTGATTTGATTTCCCTTTGGCTGCAAGTATTACGCCTCGTCTGCTGATAGGATTGGTCAAGGAAGATTTACAAGAATGTTAGCTGCAATGTGCAAGATCTTTCAGACTGCATTCCTTCAAAGTTGTTCCCACTGGCCATGTCAGCCAAGCGGGCCCCCGACTGGGACAGGTGAACGGCGAGCTCAGAATTCACACGGAATAGAATAGAATAGAAGTACTTTATTGATCCCGAGGGAAATTCAGCACCACAGGTCGCTCACAATGAACATTTAGTTAGTCAGAAATCTAAAATAAGAATAAAAATACAAATAAAAAAAGAGATAAAATATGTATATACATTAAACAATTCTAAAATATACAGTCAAATACAGTCAAATGTACAGTAAAATGTCAAATGTAAATGTCCAGGAAGATATACAGGTATTTACTCTTCGCTCAGTGAGGCAGTGATCAGTCAGCATGTGCCGCGGTATAGTCTGTGATACCGGTGTTGCTCTGTGTTCCGGCTCCACTGAGTACATTACTTACCCACCGCCCCCACCGGTGTATGCTTTGTTTTTAGTTTTTTTTATCGAAATAAAACCCATTTAGTTCATTTTCACATATAATGCCGACAAATTAAATGTTTTACTAATTTGTAAAATACAAGCATGTAAGTCAAACAACATTATAAACTGAACGTGTGGACAGCAGCTACTTTTAGGTTTCACTTTCACTTAGTTTTAACTTCACGTGAAGGAGAGAAAGGAGGCTCTGGAGACACGACACGTTACACAATGATAGCGGAGGATTTGGAAATATTTCGGATTAAACCTGCAGCAGCGAAAGCTTGACTGGCGAGGAGCCTAGAGGCCCAGTCCAGACCAGCAACAGTATGTTTGCGCAATATGTGATCAATGTACTGACTACATTGATCCAATCCATCATTGAAAATGAATAAAAAACAGACAGAGACAGACAGACACAGTGGATCAATGTAGCCGCATAACGTTAGAGATCAAAGTGAGCGCTCTACAGAAATTGAGCATAATTTTGTAAAATGTCCGGTGTCACTGGTAACTTATATGATTTTCATTCAAAAGAAACTAAATAAGTACCCAAGTACTTATTATTTAAGTAAATAAGTAACACATTGGAGTGCTATTCTTTTACTTTTACATTTCAAGACAAATATTATTTCTTTAAATGATCCTAAAAGGTTTTACGGAAGTAACAGTAGGCCTACTATACTTCTAGTTGAGTACTATTATCTCAGTACACTTGGCAGGTGAAGATCTGATCATCTGTGAGGGTAACAAAGAGAAAGATCTTTCCACTCTAAAAAAAAAAAAAAAGGGGTCCAGAGCCCCACCCACTTCAAAAAGTATTTCAGTTTACGAGACATTATTTGCATTCCGAGACATGAAAGTGATCAAAGTCTGCAGTAAACGATGCCCTCAGTTCACCTGTCGCTCATTTACAGGCCCTAACAACCTGGTTCTACAAAGGTTTCTAAGGTATACTTTTCTAAAGGAGCTCGCTTCTCTGTGTTTACCACACTCTACCTGAGCACAGGGATCATCAATCTGTCCAAGTGCCAGAAGCTTTAACCGTTTTAACACTGTGGGGGCCAGAATTAAAAATATATGTATATTTATTTAGGCCTAATTATTATTGTTTAATAACATAAGGGTCAATTAAGGGTCAATTAAGAACAAATTCGTATATACATTTACATTTACATTTAGTCATTTAGCTGACGCTTTTATCCAAAGCGACTTACAAGTTCTGTACGACAAGTCATCAGGAAGGGTACAACTCTATCAGCTGAGTAACAATGTTCATCAAAGTGTTGCGTGTTACAGTGTAGGTTAGTTATTAGGTGCATGACAGTAAGGTTAGTTAGGGTTCGAGTTTTTTTTATTTATATATATATATATATATATTAGTGCTGTCAGGCGATTAAAAAAATGTATCTAATTAATTACAGGATTTGTAATTAATTAATCTAATTAATCGCATTTTAATCGCATTACCATTTTATGCCTCATATTCTATATTCTATAATCATATTTCAAATTGCATGTGTCCGGATGGCAGAATTCAGTACTGTATCTACAAAACCTTCTGTTTAATCATCTTCCATCTATTAATTTGCTTAGATTTTTCAGGTCTGGTCAATTTGAGCATGGTGTTATTCACAGTCAAAGATAAAAAAAATGTATTGATATTCTCATTTGGTTCATTACAATTTACTCAAAATAAAATGTTCATTCAATCAATCACCGCGCAGATTGATTGATTGAATGAAAAGTTATTAACAGATTGCAGAATGGGTACAATACAGTACGGCTCAATACACACAATTGTTAAGGGAATGCAGACCAGAGAAAGACTTTCGTCTTGTTTACATCAGGGTCCCCCATTTTCAATTCATAATGAAGGTGCAACTTGCACCGTACAATCCATTCTTTGTGGATCTAGCCCACAGTATTTCTGACACTGGGAATACATTCCCTGAGATTCATAGATGTCCCTAGAATCAGATACCTAGAACATGCAAATGGACCATATTAAAAATAAATCTGTAAATGTGTATTCTACATGCTTATGAAATGAATGAGATAAAAAAAAATTATTATAATAAAAAAAAAAAGAAAAAAAAAATTGTAATTCATTTTGAGTTAATTTTCATAACGCGATTATTTGCTGTGTAATTAATTAATCTAATTAACGCGATAAACTGACAGCCCTAATATATATATATATATATTATTTCAGATAATGGTTGAAGAAGTGCGTCTTAAGTCGAGACGGCGGAAGATTGGAGGGGTTTCGGCTGTCCTAACTGGGGTGGGTAGTTCAATCCACCATTGTGGGGCAAGGACTGAGAATAGGCGGCATCTCTTTGATGACCCTCCCAGGGCTTGGATAGGAGTAGGTCTGAGGCAGCCAGAAGATGCAGAGCGTAGGGGTCTTGAGGGTGTGTAGTTAGAGACCATTGACCGGAGGTAGGCGGGAGCGGTTCCCTTTGCCGCACGGTATGCTAGGTCGAGGGCCTTGAAGCGGATACGTGCAGCAATGGGGAGCCAGTGCAGGTCCCTAAGAAGTGGGGCCGACTTCGGTAGGTTTGAGATCAGGCGGGCCGCTGCGTTCTGAATGAGTTGAAGAGGCTTGGTGGCAGTGGCCGGGAGGCCAGCGAGCAGTGCGTTGCAGTAGTCGAGGCGGGAGATGACTGTTGATTGGACGAGGAGTTGGGTGGCTTCTTTTGTCAGGAAGGGGCGTTGCTCAGGAGGAATCTGCAGGTTATATATACAATGACGGCCTGGCGAGAGGACAAAAAGGCCTCTCGAAGGGTAACAGGGATGACAATAAAATGTAATCAAATAGTAATGAAAATAGACAGATGATACATACAGCACAGAGGTAAGGGAAATAATTTAAACACACATCAAACAAACAACCTAATTACAAGGTATGTAATACATGAAGCAGAACAGTCAGATTATAGTTGCAGGTGTGTGTAGTCCTTATTTTTTGCCTATATCAGTGGTTCCCAAACGTTTTCAGCTGGAGACGCCAAAGACAAATGTGGCGTCTCCCCAGGACCAAACATACTAACCTGTTCAGATGAGGGCCGTGCAACTCAGATTTGGACCATATAGTCATCAAAAAGAAAGGTGATGGAG
>NC_140173.1:70427261-70496236 GCF_963971535.1 Notolepis coatsorum
AGAGAGAGAGAGAGAGAGAGAGAGAGAGATCGCGGCCAGCCGGCCACTCACTCATATATCAGACCTCACTGCACGCCTTGTGTATCATGTATGTGACAAATAAACCTCTTGAATCTTGACTTGCCATATTCAATCAGTTTCAGTAACTACAGAACAGTACATATTGTTAGACTCACTTGTTGTTTTGTTGGAACGAGCCTCGAGCCGTCGCGTTAACCCTTCGAGAAGCTTTTGTGGTCCGGCAGGGCTTGATAAAGTGTCCACTGTCCAGACTCCATATAAATCCAAATCCAACACTGTCAGTAATGTACAGTATCTTGTGCTGATCTCTCCAACTCCTGAGAATACACTTCTTATATCTTATTACCGAACCATGAGCCTAGCTAAGCTAACGCACTGAATCGAAACTGAATAAATAAAATAGGACTAACTGGCTCCTCCTCGCATTATTTTCTGTCTGACGACGTGGGGAGTACAGTGGCACAGAGCTTGCTTCGAGCGCTAGAAAAATGCGCCCCGGTTACATCATATTTGAACGCACTGATAGGCGAAATGTATTTGCTTGACCTATTTACATTGGCTGCGATGATACAGTGACGCGCACAGTGTGTGCGCTACATCTATGCGCCCAGCTTTAGAGGTACTCTCTATATCAGGAGAGACAGTGACGTCATGTGAATCACAAAACAATGATTTATATTTGATATATTAACGTTATTGTGCATTTGAAACACAAACATACTTAAAATGAGTAAATATTATTCATTTTAAACATGTTTAGTTTATTTTTAGGGGTCTAAATTAAAAATTAAAATAAAACATTTTCTTCTTCTCCTGCTCTCTTCACCAGGGGGGGCGGCGCCCTAGCACCCTCTATCGGCCAGCCGCCACTGCCTGGAGTTAGACAAGAAGATGCATACCTTTTTCTTCCCTGTGCATGCAGTAGGAGTAGGAAGACGTTTGGAACTAGGCTAATGGAGAACTGCCTGGACGCCACGTGCACGCGCATACATGTTCCCTCGCGTGTGCAGAGACCAGCTCAAGCAAACCCCCACAGGGCTTGTATTTTGGTCTTGCACTTCTCTTTCTTTGTTATGCTATGCATAGACTAGGTGATAAGTGCCGGGCACTTGGCGCACGGCGCGACAGTAGAGTGAAAGTTGTGAGCGCATTTTTGTGTGCACGCGCGTATCGCGATATATTTAGTATCGCGATACTATCGTATCGTGACGCAAGTATCGCGATAGTATCGTATCGTGAGGTCTCTGGCGATTCCCACCCCCAGCCATAACCCTGTGTGCCTCTGAGATCTGACCCCTCCTCGTGGCCAGTGCAGAGAGACTCAAAGGGAGCTTCTATCCCCGGGCCACCAGGATTGAAAACCTTTATTTATCCCAGAGGGAGATTCAGAAATGACTGTATGCAGTACTAACTCATCCATTCTACATGCATTGCACACACATCCACATGCACACACTCACTTTAATGTCACCTTTAACATTCACTTTAGACACTGTAAACACTTGTAACACTACACCATCTATTTCTAACTATACTAACTAACTAAATATTTGCACTACATCTCTACCTCATTTTTGCATTTTGTTTGCATTTGTACTTGTATATTTTGTATAGTGTTTGGTCTTTATTCTTTTTACTGTATGAAGTACATTCGCAGGAGGCTCATACAGAACCAAGCATTGGTACATGTACCTTATATGTGACAAATAAAACAACTTGAACTTGACCTCCCTCCTCCTCTCCTCCTCTCCTCCCCCTCCCCAGGTCATTGTGTGGGGCGACTACGGGCGGCTGGACCACAAATGCTTCATGGGCGTAGCACAGATTCTATTGGAGGAGCTGGACCTCTCCAGCACAGTGATTGGCTGGTACAAACTGTTCCCCCCCTCCTCATTGGTGGACCCCACGTTGACTCCGCTCACACGGCTGGCGTCCCAGACGTCATTGGACAGCTCAGGACCGCCCCCGGGCGTTCGATCTTAGTGACCAGGAGAGGCGACCGCGCCCTCCCCCCCCTAAAAAGAAACGAACATAAATATATATGGATCTACTGGACCAGGAGCGAGCAGAGTGCATGAACACACACGCAGGAACACGCCCCTCGATCAACCAATGAGAAAGCCAGATGGAGAGAGACCGAATGAGAACGAGCGAGATAGAGAGATAGACAGAACTAGCCAATCAGAGCTTAGCTGGAGTCTGACAATCACTTCTCATGCCTCCCTTCCTTCCTTCCTCCTACCCCTCCCTCCTTTCACCTCCTCCCCTCCTACCCCTCCCTCCTTTCACCTCCCCCCTCCTACCCCTCCCTCCTTTCACCTCCCCCCTCCTACCCTTCCCTCTTTTCACCTCCTACCCCTCCCACTTTTCACCTCCTCCCCTCCTCTCCTTCACCTGGGCTGCGACAGGCCCATTATGTTCCCCCCTTCCTCCTCCTCCTCCTCCTCCTCCTCCTCCTCCTCCTCCTCCTCCTCCCTCGTTCCTTCACTTCCTTCCTTCCTTCCTTCCTTCCTTCCTTCCTTCCTTCCTTCCTTCCTTCCTTCCTTCCTTCCTTCCTTCCTTCCTTCCTTCCTTCCTTCCTTCCTTCCTTCCTTCCTTCCTTCCTTCCTTCCTTTCTTTCGAGTATGTGCAGCCCGCCCTATCGAGTGGCAGAACGGACATTCCTCCCAGCCAATCATCGTAGAGCTCATCGCAGTAGGCCGTAGGTCGGAGGTTGATGACGAGATGATGAGTGTGTGTGAGTGAACGACGTGTGTGTGTGTGTGTGTGTGTGTGTGTGTGTGTGTGTGTGTGTGTGTGTGTGTGTGTGTGTGTGTGTGTGTGTGTGTGTGTGTGTGTGTGTGTGTGTGTGCGTGCGTGCGTGCGTGCGTGCGTGCGTGCGTGCGTGTGTGCGTGCGTGCGTGCGTGCGTGCGTGTGTGTGTGTGGACGAAGCAGCTGTGCGTGTGTGCGTACGGTGCCGTCAAAGAGATGTCCTCGTCTCCATCGCCGGGGAACGGTTGTCGCGGGTTTCACTAGCCAATAGGGAAGGGAGCCTGCACGTGCACATGCACATTATTTTTCATGAGATCAAAGCAAGCACAAGGAAAAGCTTGACTCCTTTATTCGGACCGAAGCAAAGAAATATTTGCTTTTTTCTTCCGAAAAAGGGGAAAGAAAACAGAGGCCAAATTTATGAATTATTATTATTATAATTTTTTAATTTTTCTCATTTTGATTCAATTTCTTTTCTCTATTTTGCCTAGAGTTCAGAATGATACTATATGGTGCAGACTCCCTAAATGTGTGTGTATGTTTGGGTTTCGGGGGGAAAAAAGGCCGAAACCGGCCTGGTCGCAGCCGTCCCCGAACAACCCTCGACCCTCCCTTAACCCTCCCCCTACTCCCCCCGCGGGAGGGAGCAGCATGACGCGGGGAAGCCCCGCCCCCGCCCCCCCCCCCCTTCCCCCCAGGCTGCATGTGCGGTTTTTGGTTTCTTCTTTTGTAAAACAAAGACGAGACGAATTAAACGAAGAATATTGAGAGAAAAAAAAAAGAAAAAAAAACTGAGACTAGACTAAATGTGTGTTAGTTCCACATACTTTTAGGCCAGCTTGTATGTTGCATGTACTTGTACAGTTTGCTCGTACTGAATATGAATACAAACAGAGAAATGCCAAGCCATCCCCCGCCCCCCTGAAAACAAGGAGCGGACCAATGGGGGATCAGCTCCGCCCAGGGCCACACCTACCACTCTGGGTCTGGATATCCATATTGGGAAGTCTCCAAAAAAAACAAAAAATAAATATTTTACTTTTTTTCTTTTTCCTTTGTTTTTCTTAGTTTTTTTTAACCCTTTGGAGAACAGTGCTGTTCTGTAGTACTGAGCAAACACAAGCCCCTGGGAATCGACCCATATCGAACCCCGCCCCCATTTTCTCTGTCCTCAAAACGTTGCTTTCCGGATAGCGGCGGGCCGTGATTGGAGGATCAAGGGAAAAGGGGGCGGGGCTCCGAAGTGGGTCGACGACAGAGGACGTAGGTGATTTAAACAGTAGTCTAAGACAGTGTGTGTGGGGGGTGGGGGGGTAGAGACAGAGATAGAGAATGTGTGTATAACAGCTAAATGTATATGAAGTATAATTTGGAGTTTTACAGAAATTATAAAGATATAGATATATGAATATAAAGAGAGTGTATTCGACTGTACACCCTGTACACTGACGCGCACATGCACACCCTGTACATACAAGTCGGGATCGAGCGGCTCGAAAACCTAAGTTCCCAACAAACAAAAATGTTGCAGACACACAAAGACATTCCTTGTCTAAAGTCAGAAAGGGTCCCCTTGATGGGCGCAGAGCTGCTGAGCGGCCGCAAGCCACCGGGGGCGCCAACGGGCCTTTCCGCTTTTTTTCCTCCCCCAAGATGCAGCCAAAAGAAGATAACCGATTGGAACAAAACTTTTTTTCCCCTTTCTTTCTTTCTTTCTTTCTTTAACCCTTAAAAGCCCCTTTCCGTCCAACTCCTGTTTCTTTGTTTCCCCCCCTGGTTTGGACTGGACTTCTAAAGCCGAAAACGGAAATTCTGGTTTCCGGAGAGTCATCCGGGAGGTTTCTGTCGAGCCCCTGGCGATGTGGCTGACCTGCCCTTTCCTTTGTCAGTATTGCCTCCCGGGGTACTGATTGTTTACAGTCTGTGGCTCCCACTCCCTAACCACACCATTCTAGATGGAAGATGAAGTATTCACTGCAACAGTTCTTGTTTGTACAACTGATGTGGCTCTACTGATGTGTATGTTTTATATTCAAGAGTTCATTTTTATTATTTACAAATAAAAAGACTGTGTGGAAGAAAAAAAAACTAAAAAAAAGACGTGTCCGTGAGGGAAGTTGGGCTGGAATTTATTGAGTCGTTGAGGACGATCGAGAGACGTGATCGACTGGAGTTATTTGTATCCACAGGTGCAGCAACGTTCGTGGACGACGTGAGTCACTCTGGGGTTATGAAGGGCGGTGGTTTCTGTGTGTTATAATGTCGGGCTTGGACACATTTTCTCCCGACTGATGCTGCGTTAATTTGCGGTCGGAGGGGGGAAGTTGACCTGCGTCAAGGAAACTATAAGAGAAGGAAAGGTCATCACGGCATCAGAATACCAGCGTTTAAGCGTGAAGCGACAGAGGGAAATTGGATCACTAAGCTCAGAATCTGGGACCAGCCCACCAGTAAAGAAGCGGGCTGATGACCAGGAAGATATTCAACAGCCACCTGGCCAACAACAAAGCCTCCAAGTCTCAACCAAAGCAGGTGCCATGCCAGAGATGGCCAGCAGGCCACCAGCAGGTGAACATGGTGTGACAGGAGGGGCGCTCAGTAAGCCCCAGGCGACATCAGAGGAACAGAGTGCCCACCCAGTCAACTCTGGGGGTCCCTGCCCCTGATCAAGTGGGCCTTCCACAGGGCTCAAGACCGAAGAGTGATCATCCATCCTAGAAGACATGTTACATTCACTATTTTAATCTATTATCACTTATCACCATTTATTATGGATGCCATAGTCAACCTGCGGAAAGGCCTAGTCCTTGCTCACATTAATATATGTAGCCTGAGGAACAAAACTCATGACCTTGCTCTATTCTTGGAGTCAAATAAGGTTGATATTCTAGCAGTTTCCGAAACTCATCTGGACAGCTCCTTCGAAGATTCTGAGGTTGAGATTTATGGTTTCACAATTTACAGACATGATAGAAACAGGTTTGGTGGTGGTGTGGCAATTTTTATTCGTGAACATTTCCCTGTGAAACTTAGGCAGGATTTAATGATAAATGATATTGAAGCTATATGGCTACAAGTGCAACTCCCACACCTGAAACCTATACTTATTGGCTGCTGTTATAGGGCGCCCAGTGCCAATATACAGTATTTAATAATAATAATAATAATAATAATAATAATAACTAGACAATTCCGCGCGGGGGAAATTGTGAAAGTGTGGGTGACGCCTGTGCACCGCCGGCCAACGGGGGAGAGTGTCTCTCGCGAGTCTCTATGACAAACGGTTCAAAGGATACAAAAAGGGGGCGTGGCCTAAGGATCGGGGGAGTGGTCAACATAGACCAATCAAAGAGGATATCCCTACTGAGTGCAATGACACAACCCGCAACACTATTACACTATTACACAATATTACACACTATTACACTATTACACTATTACACACTATTACACTATTACACACTATTACACTATTACACACTATTACACTATTAGACACTATTACACTATTACACACTATTACACTATTACACTATTACACATTATTACACACTATTACACTATTACACACTATTACACTATTACACACTATTACACTATTACACACTATTACACTATTAGACACTATTACACTATTACACACTATTACACTATTACACTATTACACATTATTACACACTATTACACTATTACACACTATTACACTATTACACACTATTACACTATTAGACACTATTACACTATTACACACTATTACACTATTACACTATTACACATTATTACACACTATTACACTATTACACACTATTACACTATTACACACTATTACACTATTACACTATTACACACTATTACACTATTACACACTATTACACTATTACACTATTACACACTATTACACACTATTACACTATTACACACTATTACACTATTACACACTATTACACTATTACACTATTACACACTATTACACTATTACACACTATTACACTATTACACTATTACACACTATTACACTATTACACACTATTACACTATTACACTATTACACACTATTACACTATTACACTATTACACACTATTACACTATTACACACTATTACACTATTACACACTATTACACTATTACACTATTACACACTATTACACTATTACACATTATTACACTATTACACACTATTACACTATTACACACTATTACACTATTACACACTATTACACTATTACACTATTACACACTATTACACTATTAGACACTATTACACTATTACACACTATTACACTATTACACTATTACACACTATTACACTATTACACACTATTACACTATTACACTATTACACACTATTACACTATTACACACTATTACACTATTACACACTATTACACTATTACACTATTACACACTATTACACTATTACACACTATTACACTATTACACACTATTACACTATTACACTATTACACACTATTACACTATTACACTATTACACACTATTACACTATTACACTATTACACACTATTACACTATTACACTATTACACACTACACTATTACACTATTACACTATTACACACTATTACACTATTACACACTATTACACGATTACACTATTACACACTATTACACTATTACACTATTACACACTAGTACACTATTACACACTATTACACTATTACACTATTACACACTATTACACTATTACACACTATTACACTATTACACACTATTACACTATTACACTATTACACACTATTACACTATTACACTATTACACACTATTACACTATTACACTATTACACACTATTACACTATTACACACTATTACAATATTACACTATTACACACTATTACACTATTACACACTATTACACTATTACACTATTACACACTATTACACTATTACACACTATTACACTATTACACACTATTACACTATTACACACTATTACACTATTACACACTATTACACTATTAGACACTATTACACTATTACACACTATTACACTATTACACTATTACACATTATTACACACTATTACACTATTACACACTATTACACTATTACACACTATTACACTATTACACTATTACACACTATTACACTATTACACACTATTACACTATTACACTATTACACACTATTACACACTATTACACTATTACACACTATTACACTATTACACACTATTACACTATTACACTATTACACACTATTACACTATTACACACTATTACACTATTACACTATTACACACTATTACACTATTACACACTATTACACTATTACACTATTACACACTATTACACTATTACACTATTACACACTATTACACTATTACACACTATTACACTATTACACACTATTACACTATTACACTATTACACACTATTACACTATTACACACTATTACACTATTACACACTATTACACTATTACACACTATTACACTATTACACTATTACACACTATTACACTATTAGACACTATTACACTATTACACACTATTACACTATTACACTATTACACACTATTACACTATTACACACTATTACACTATTACACTATTACACACTATTACACTATTACACACTATTACACTATTACACACTATTACACTATTACACTATTACACACTATTACACTATTACACACTATTACACTATTACACACTATTACACTATTACACTATTACACACTATTACACTATTACACTATTACACACTATTACACTATTACACTATTACACACTATTACACTATTACACTATTACACACTACACTATTACACTATTACACTATTACACACTATTACACTATTACACACTATTACACGATTACACTATTACACACTATTACACTATTACACTATTACACACTAGTACACTATTACACACTATTACACTATTACACTATTACACACTATTACACTATTACACACTATTACACTATTACACACTATTACACTATTACACTATTACACACTATTACACTATTACACTATTACACACTATTACACTATTACACTATTACACACTATTACACTATTACACACTATTACAATATTACACTATTACACACTATTACACTATTACACACTATTACACTATTACACTATTACACACTATTACACTATTACACACTATTACACTATTACACACTATTACACTATTACACTATTACACTATTACACACTATTACACTATTAGACACTATTACACTATTACACACTATTACACTATTACACTATTACACACTATTACACAATATTACACTATTACACACTATTACACTATTACACTATTACACACTATTACACTATTACACACTATTACACTATTACACTATTACACAATATTACACTATTACACACTATTACACTATTACACTATTACACACTATTACACACTATTACACTATTACACACTATTACACACTATTACACTATTACACACTATTACACTATTACACTATTACACACTATTACACTATTACACACTATTACACTATTACACCGAGTACAATGGCACAATCCGCAAGTCTCTACGACAAACGGTTCAAGAGATACACTGAGGGGGTGTGGCCTAAGGGGGCGTGGTCTAAGGATCGGGGGAGTGGTCAACATCGACCAATGAAAGGTGGTCAACATGGACCAATGAAAAATGAAAGAGGATATCCCTACTGAGTACAATGACACAACCCACAAGACAGAGGGCGCTGTCAGCAATTCAGTACTGCAACACAGTGATGGCCAATGATGGGTTAAGTGGATGATGTCATTGGCAGCTCAGCCACGAGCCACACAGCTGAACCAATCATGAGTGAGCCATGAGCCACACAGGTGAAGCAATCACTATGACTTGCATATTTTCTATCCAATGCATTTGTATGGAGGCAGATGCATGACTGCATTGTCACATTGATTAAAAGAAAACTATAAGAGATGAAGCGTTGTGACGCGCACATGAGCACTACAACGAGTAGGCGAAGGGTTGTGCGCGATATTGTGACATTCGTGCAATATTGTGGCACTCCTTCGGCGATCGGAACAGAAGGCTAAAAAATAGTGTGAAAAATGTGATTTCTAGAGTGCGATTGCATGGCGGTCAATGGGGAGGAGAACCTTCAAACAAATGGTCGTCAGTTGAGATAGAAATGTCCAATTCCATTTATTTTTCTTTTGTGAGCGGGATGACAGCCGTGTCATCGTTTTGATGTGTTTGTTTTATTTCTACGTCCAAAATTGAGATCACACTCGCAATTCACCCAAGGTAGGGGGAAAAAGATTATTTCAGCTGCTACACTCTAAAATGCAATGCATTCCCAATGGGACCGATATTTTACCGTTTAAAGTCGATTCGTAGCCAGACGGTGCGGTGAAACTTTACGAGATCGGAGACCGGTGTTGCCATAGGCAAGCCGCTCGTTTTGATACCTTTCACGTGTATGGGGCGCGAACGCTTACGTGTTGCAAAGTGTTTGCAAAATCGGTGGAATAAATAAATAAATAATAAAAAGAGTATGGATATGTATAGTGTGGGTGGCAACCTGGCTTCGCCAGGTCACCCACACTAATAATAATAATAATAATAATAATAATAATAATAATAATAATAATAATAATAATAATAATAATAATAATAATAATAATAATAATAATAATAATAATAATAATAATAATAATAATAATAATAATAATAATAATAATAATAATAATAATAATAATAATAATAATAATAATAATAATAATAATAATAATAATAATAATAATAATAATAATAATAATAATAATAATAATAATAATAATAATAATAATAATAATAATAATAATAATAATAATAATAATAATAATAATAATAATAATAATAATAATAATAATAATAATAATAATAATAATAATAATAATAATAATAATAATAATAATAATAATAATAATAATAATAATAATAATAATAATAATAATAATAATAATAATAATAATATAATAATATAATAATAATGCAGGACCTGCTCAGAGGTCTTTAATTGGCATTGGCTATTATCCACAACACACACACACACCGGAACGCATGCATTGTCTGTAGGATCGCTGATGCGATTAGTCTCTGCGATTAACCCATCCCGTCGTCCTTCCCCCCAAGGGCAGCCGGGAGCAGACAGGCGTCAACGTGAGCCGCGCCAGGTGAACCAATCCAAGTGCTCCTGTCCGTCTTCGTCAAGGACGCCACAGCGTTAGCGATCTGTTGTTGTGCATGTTTTTTCCATTGGGTTTATCTTATCGAGGGGGAAACCCTTGCGAGCACGGGGAGAACATGCAAACTCCACACAGAAAGGCCTGGGAGATACCCCACCTGGGTACCTGGCATCATGGAAACCTGGTCCCCAAGCGGGAATTGAACCCTGGACCTTCTTGCTGTGAGGCGACAGTGTTAACCACTACACCACCGTGCCACCTTAAGTAGCTTGTGTGACATGTTGGACAGGGCCACAGAGGAAAATAGAGAGTTGTACTGTCTTGTTGATTTTAATATCGATTGGCTTTCTGAAAACTGTCCTCTGAAGAACAGGCTCAAAACCATAACTGACACCTGTGGATTATTGCAATAAATGTTCCAACCAACGAGAATTGCCATGAATAATTTTGGGGTTAAAACTTCTAAATGTATTGATCACATTTACACTAATACTCCCGATCTGTGCTCTTCACCCGTTTCAGTCCCAGTTGGCTTCAGTGACCATCATTTAGTTTCTGTCTCCAGGAGAACTAAGCTACCTAGGGCCTGTCCCAAAATTATAATTTCTAGATCATATAAGAAATTTAATTAAGATGTTTTTCTTGAAGATCTTAAGAATATTGAATGGGCTGATGTATGCACCATTGACGATCCTGAATTTATTTATGGAGCATTTTATGAAAATTGTGAACATTCATGCACCATTAAGGAAATTCACGGCTAAAGCAAAATGTGCGCCATGGATAGATATAGTACTGAAGAACTTGATGGCTCAAAGGGACGAGGCCAAAAAGGTTGCTGCTCTTTCTGGATCTTCTGTTGACAGAAAACTTTATTGTACGTTAAGAAATCAGGTAACCAAAATGAATAAAATAAATAAAAGAACCTACTATCAAAAGAGAATTTCTGAAAGCGGTAACAACAGTAAAAAATTATGGAATGTAATGAAGGAAATCATGGGTAAAAAGATGTAGAATCATATGGCGTCTACTTGACTAAGCCACTTCAGATTATAAAAAAGCACATCATGAATAATAAGATGTGCACTTTTGAATTCCACCAGATTTATGCTGGAATGGTTGAAAGGTTGTTGAGCTCTCTACCTGTTGGCGGCCCTGTTGGTACTGACCTCCTGATCTGCGGCATATGTTTCGAAACCAATCTGTCATATTTTTAATAGATGTTTGATTAGTGGCGTGTGTCCAAAATTGTGGAAGGAGGGAAAGATCATCCCACTACCGAAAGACACACAAGCAACTTTCTGTTGTCCCAATAGCAGGCCTATCAGCATTTTGCCAGTACTTAGCAAACTGTTGGAAACAATTGTGTATGAGCAAATACAAGTCTATTTCTCTACTAATGGTTTAACTACTTTATTCCAACATGCGTATAGGCCTGGGAATTCCACCTGTACCGCCATCACTCAAATGTCTGATAGTTGGCTCACCTCTATGGACAACTCAAAGCTCATTGGTACTGTATTACTTGATTTTAGCGCAGCCTTCGATGTAATCGACCACAACATTTTAACGTCTAAACTTGTGTGCTATGGTTTTAAATCATCTGCAATCCAATGGGTTAGGAGTTATCTGTCGGCCAGGTCGCAGAGAGTTTATTTTAATGGGGCTCTATCGAGCAGTAGGGCCCTGGACTGCGGGGTCCCGCAAGGAAGTTGCCTAGGACCCCTCTTATTCTCAATTTTTACAAATGACATGCCGTTTGCAATTAGTAGAGCTAATTTGACAATGTATGCCGACGATTCCACTATTTATTATGCGGCTGCAACATGTACAGAGCTTAGTCAGGTTCTGTCTAGTGAGCTGAGCATTATATATAACTGGATAAAATCAAATAAATTTATGCCTAATTGATCAAAAACAAAGTGCATAATATTCGGCTCTAATTATATACTATCACACAATCCCAAATTGAATTTACAGATTGAGGGTCAAACCATTGAACAGGTAAAGACTGTGAAGCTTTTAGGACTCTGGCTTGATGGTGCATTGTCTTGGTCCGATCACATTGATTGGTTGAAGTTTATTAACAGATTGCAGAATGGGTACAGTACAGTACAGCTCAATACATACAATTGTTAAGGGGATGCAGACCAGAGAAAGACTTTCGTCTTGTTTACATCAGGGTCCCCTGTAACTGAGGGGTTACAAAACCCTGACTGTATTAAAGATTGTGATAGATTAAACCACTACTACTTATTATTATTATTACTTGCCAGACAGTACAGTTATTATATGGCAGACACTCAGAATAGACGGCACGGTGACAAGGAAATATCATTTATAGTATTTATTATTATGCAGCAATATACAAAATGGGAATTACTTGGTCGCGCTTTTATGGCGAATAATATGAGAAAGTCAGTGAGTAGCAAAGTCAGTGGGAATGAATAATTCCTAAGCTGGGTATACTAGACCAAACGCCGCCTGGCGTGGGATCGCAATATAGGGGGGCAAACGAGGGTACCGCTGGAGACAGGTGATATCCTCCCAGAGTTGTAAGCTCTAGGAGAAGGAAGAAGGCACGGATACTCAGTCTGTTCACTTGAAGAAAAGGGGTTCTCATACGGATCCGGTCCTTATAATCCAAGTGCTCAGTAGCAAGGTAATAGCTGTAATCCAATGCTCGATAGCAATGATGATAGCCAGCCAGCTTCGTCCTTGAAGCTAGCCCGAGGTAAGATCTTCAAGGTAGTTAATCCAAACGACAGTGGGTATTAACGATGCTCTTCTCCACGGTAGTACGTTCCACAATCACTATAATCCAACCAATAATGGTTCTACAATATCGCCGCGGTAGGTTCCAGTATGCACATGTCCAATAGTTCTGCGACTAGGCCCTCCTCGTGTGCTGGCACTAATTACTAAGTCCACACACACTTGCTAAGGTTTAAACTAGTTACTACACGAACGAACTGCTTGTTAATGCTGCACACCGAACAAACTGCTGTAATACGATTCACACTAAATGACGACTCTTTACTTCACATTAAGCTAGGTCGAACTTGACGTTACTTAATACAACTGCTACTTAGACATGCACTGCTTGCTTAGACGAACATCACGTTACTGCATTAGATCTGACACACTACGAACGAACTGCTACTGTTCGCACCTTCCACGATATATATACTTAGAGGGCTTTCTAGTGCCCAGCCTCAGCTCTCGTCTGGAATCAATGCGCCGGCACCAGGCATGTCCCAACATGTCCAGACTCGCCTTTGAACCTGACTCAGGGGCGCGGTCCTTGGCGCCGCGAACGTCAAGGGCATTATCCAATGAGGAAAGCGAATATTACTATGATTCAAACGGAGGCTTAAAGGGATATAGCTTATATATATAAATAATATACAAGTTATATAAAACAATAAAACGTAGATTCTCAGTGTTAATCTGGCCCTTCACAACAGCCGCCTCCTAATTAGTCCGCACCTAATTAGTAAAGGGAGACAGATTAATGGTCCAGTCAACTGCTCCATACTTGTTGTGAGGAGTAGGGCAATCTACAAAGTCAGTGGGTCATGGTCGTCATCAGGGGAGTCAGGGATCTCAGGCAACTCTATCAGCTTCGCCACAGGTCGGGTGTAAGTCCGCCCTTGGACTATGACTTCTGCCGCTCTGACCTTCCCATCGGCACCAGCAATCACTCTGCTCACGCGGCCGGCCGGCCACGTAGCTCGGGGTAGTGACTGGTCTATTATCATGACGACTGTGCCCACCTTCAGGTTGTCCCTGTCCTTTACCCACTTCTGACGGGCTTGGAGGGATGGTAGATAATGGAGGAGGAAACGGATCCAAAACTGGTCGGCCAATACTTGACTGTGTCTCCACATTCTCCGGCCGTTCATCTCATCATGTCTGTACACCGCCTGTGGAAGGGCAGGGTCCAGCCACCCCATCAAGAGATAGTTTGGGGTGACTGGGTCGACGTCTGCTACATCACTTGAGACGTAACCGAGGGGCTTAGAGTTCAAGACGCCCTCGATCTCCGTGAGGACTGTCATCAGGACTTCCTCCACCACGGTCTGGGCCCCAAGCACGGTGTACATAGCAGTCTTTATAGAACGGACTTCTCTTTCCCAGGTTCCCCCGAAATGAGGGGCGTTCGGGGGGTTGAACTGGAATGTGATCTGAGCGGGAGCGAGGCGGGTCTTAAGTTCTTCACCCATAGCCAGGAAGCTCTCTCTCAATTCTCTGTCTCCTCCTTTGAAGTTTGTCCCTTGGTCGGACAACAACACAGACGGGGTTCCTCTCCGGGCTTGAAATCTCCGGAAGGACATGAGGAATGAGTCCGTACTCATGGTCTGGAGGATTTCTATATGAACAGCTCGGGTGGTCATACACTTGTACACAATGCCCCACCTCTTCTCTGTCCCTCTTCCTTTCTTGACGTTGAATGGGCCGAAGCAGTCCACGCCCGTGGAGTGGAAGGCCCTCTTGCCGAGTCGGAGGCGGCAGGGAGGCAGGTCGGCCATCATCGGTATACTGGGCTGTGCTCGCCACTTGCGACAGGTTAGGCAAGTCCGTTGGAAGCGACGTACTGCTTCTCTCCCTTGGAGTATCCAGAAGCATCTTCTGATCTCAGCGAAGACTCTCTCTGCCCCCGCGTGGTGCACCACCTCGTTGTACTTTTGTATGATCAGCTCGGTTATCTTGTGTCGGCTGTTGAGGACGATAGGATGCTTAGCATCGTCAGTCACGTCCGGGGCCCTTCTCAAACGACCACCCACCCTGATGAGGTGCTGGGCGTCGAGCTCTGGGGCCAGAGTGAGAAGTCGGCTGTCTGAGGGGACTGGCTTGTCCCCTTTCAGGCAGTCTAGTTCTTCTGGGAATGAGTCTCTTTGGGCTCTCCTTAGCAGAAGGAGTTCGGCCTCTTTGTAGTTCGATGCGTCAAGGTCTGTGGTGGGGGGAACCTCAGGGTGGTGCCACAAGAATGTCCTTTTCTGAGCGCTCTCATGGGTTAAGCAGTCGTCTAGGTTCGGGTCCGTTGGAGCCGGGGCGTGCGTCAGCCCGCAGAACATAGACTTCTTGATCTCTGCCTCCTCTTGACTCGCCTCCCGTGGTGTGGGGGTAGGCCACTTCTCCTCCGGGAGCTTGAGGAACTCAGGACCGTCACTGTAAGGGTTAAGACGTGTGAGGTCGTCTAAGGACATCCCCCGTGTGATGACATCAGCTGGGTTCTGCTTAGTGTCAACGTATCTCCAACACGCTGATCCTACCAAGTCTTGAATCTCGGTGACTCGGACTCCGACGAAAACTTTGTATCGACAAGAATTGGACTGGATCCAAGTGAGCACAGTCATGGAGTCTGACCACAGAATTGTCTTTCGCACCGTTATGGTGAGTTCGCTTTGTATCAGCGTGGCGCGTTGCGCGCCTACCAGAGCTGCGCAGAGCTCTAGACGCGGGATAGATTGCTGCTTGCGGGGAGCTATCCTTGAGCGGGCCAGGACGAAGGCTGTATGTACTTCTCCTCCCTCCTCTCGGGCTCGCAAGTAAGCCACCGATCCGTAAGCCACTTCTGAGGCGTCACTGAAGACGTGCAGGTCTATCTGACACGTCTCCAGCCGCACTGTGGGTGGGAAGTAGCTCCGTCGAATGTTCACATCTTGGAGCGAGTCGAGTTCTCCCTCCCACTCTCTCCAGGTGGAAGCCAGGTGCTCGGGTATGGGGTCCTCCCAGCCCTGCTCCTTGTCCCACAGTTCTCGCACCAGCATCTTCGCACGAGTGGTGTAAGGTAGGATACACCCCAGCGGGTCGTATTGGCTTGCGAGTGTTCTGTATACACTCCGTCGAGTGGTCGGTGGAGGGGTCGACCTTCCCTGCTCCTTGGTCAGGGGTGTGTGCTTGTAATGGGGCGAGTCTGTTTTGAAGCGCCAGACGAGGCCCAATGTAATTTCCTGTGCTTCACCTGGGGTGGTCGCCATCCAGGTCTCGCTGCTTGCTGCCTTTGTCTCTGGGGGGAGGCTGCGGAGTACGTGAGGGTCACTGCTGGCCCATTGCCTAAGGTCGAAGCCGCCTTTGACCAGGGAGGCTCGTAGCTTCAGCAAGATGCTTTCCACTTCCTCTGGCGTTGATACGCTCTGTAGGCAGTTGTCCACGTAGAAACTCCTTTCCACGCTGTGTCTGACCTCCTCGTCGGCTCCAGGGTCTTCGGCCACGTGCTTTTGTAGTGCGAACGTGGCGCAGCATGGACTGCATGTGGTGCCGAAGGGGAGGACCTCCCATTGGTAGATGGAGGGTCATCGTCGATCCTCTCTCTCCACAGGAACCGCAGCATGGGCTTGTCCTCCTCCATCAGTCGCACTTGTAGGAACATTCCTTTGATATCGCCGCTGATTGCTACTTTGTCCTGGCGGAAACGTAGTAGTACGCCGAGGAGGGAGGGGCCGAGTGTCGGGCCGGGCAGGAGCAAGTTATTCAGGTTCTGTAGTCCGATCTGATAACTGCAGTTAAATACAATGCGGTTCTTGCCGTTGTGGTGGACCTTGTGATGGGGCACGTACCAGGATTCAGTCGTCTGGTCTGCCTCTTGGTCATCTATTTTCTTTATATGTCCAGCCGTGATCAGCTTGTCGATCTCAGCGCGGTATATCGTTGCTTGAGGGGGGTCTTTAGCGAGACGCCGCTCGGTGTTCTGTAGATAGCGTTGTGTCGCTTCTTTTGATGCATGGAGGGTGGGCATCCCCTCCCGCCTCAAGAGTGGAGTTGCGTATCTCATCACTCCGTCGACCTCGACCCTCTTTGTCTTCTGCTCGAGGAGAGCTATGGCGTACTTGTCTTCCTTGGAGCGAAGTAGTTTCCGTTCGTTCTTGAAGGGCATCGAGTCTAATGTCCATAGTCTCTCGACGTGCTGCAAGAGGGTGGTGTCGTTATCGCTTACCCTCGTGTAGAGGCAGCGTGTGGACGTTGGTCGGTTGGAAGGCCCGGAGAGAGGGCCTTGGAGCGTCCAGCCCAGGCGGGTCTTGACCGCGGCTGGGCAGCCTCTGGGTCCGATGTGGACCGCGTCCGTCGGGACGATGAGGTCTGCGTGGTCGGAGCCTATGAGCAGGGTCGGTGTGGCGCCGTCGATGAGCGGTATAGGCAGTCGGCGTAGGTGCGCGTACTTCTCCATCAGCTGTGGGATGGGGTAGTTATAGCGTGACAGACCTATGTCATGGCTTGTAAATGCATTAGTGATGCTGTACCGTTTCTCGGGCTGCTCGACCGCTGCTATTGTGAATGAGACGTTTTCGCCCTTTATGGTATTTAGGTCTCGCCGAATAGTACGGATTGTCATTGTTTCTTCGGTACCCCGCAGGCCCAACTGGGCTGCGGCGGAAGCGAGGAGGAGAGTCTTTTCTGACCCATCGTCGAGGACGGCGTAAGTGTCCAGGACCTTGTCTCCGTAGCTTAAGAGCACTCGGACCACCTTCAGGAGCACTCGGGAGCTTCCGCTCTTCGCAGGGTCTATATATAGGACATCTGCTCTCGAGCTGCTTTGTGGTACGGGTCTCCGCTTGTTGCTCTCGTGTAGGACATCCAGGTGGGCGCCGTCGCACTTGCTGCATCTTTTCTTCAGTCGGCACTCAGCTGCCATGTGGCTGCGCGCACAGCGGAAGCAGCGGCGGTTCGCTTTGATCCACTGACTCACTTCGTCAGCGGTCAACTTCTTAAAGGTGTCGCATTGAGATAGCCAATGTTCGTGGTCACAATACTGGCAGGCAATCTTCCATTTTCCCTTCGCGGGGGGGGTGTTATGGCTCTTGTGCCGCGGCACTGACTCGGCCTGGTGCATCACGGTCACGGACCGGCGGTTGTCATTGAACCTCCTCGGTCCATCTTTAGGGTTAGGGCCACCCCACGCGAACGTGTCTAGTCGTAGACTGCTGACCTCCCTGGCTAGGAAGTCAGCAAGGTCTAGGAGGGATGGTTCTGGGCCGTGAGGGTCACGGTGGTCTCTCTGCCGCCGAAAACGCTCTTGGCGGGCTGGAGGGAGCTTCTCCAGTATCCGCTCCACGTTGGAATTGGCATATAGTTCATATCTCCCCTTCTCCTTCTGTGACCCGAGCATCCCTACAAGGGATTGCACCTTGATAGAGAGGTCATCTAGTGCTCTATTGTCTTTAGCTGGGGGGAGGCGGTCGATATCCCGTATTTCTTGAATTACGTAATCCCATATGCGTCCATAGCGCGCGTCGAGGGCCACCAGAGCATCAGAATAGGGGGTTCTTGAGTTTGAATATGCCAGCGCTATGTTATGCGCTCTGGGTACTTTAAGGTGCTTGAGGAGGATGGCATACTTATAGGACTCGTCATGTACCTCGGACATAATAGTCTCTAAACACATGCGTAGTTCAGTATACTGTGCTCTGTCCTCACGCGTAAAGTCTGGGAATGTGGGTGTCCCAAGGTAAGATGCCATGGATGGCTGGGACACCGATCCGCGTAGGGGGAGAGGCCTCCTGGGCGAGTCTCCCCATACTGGTGGTCGTGGGTTAGTGCTGGGTGGGAACCAGAGGCCGGGCCCCCAGGTACTGCTCCTCGGTGCTGACTGTGTATTAAACTCACCCCTGGGTTGGGTCGGGGGTTCGTAACGCAGCGGCTCGGGGCTGAGGTCGGGGCTGTACTGTGCCTCCTGGTCCGAAATAGGTTCGTGCTGGTGGGCTTGATGTCCTCCATCATCCTCCGTTAGGCCTTGAAGTCTCTTAGTTAGTTTCTCGGCGACGTAGGCGGGATCTTCCCGTTGGTCGGGTCCCGTATAGACTGGTCGGGGAGGGGAAGGTGCCCTCGACCCGTGTAGTGATGATCTCCGAGAGCTTCGGGTGGAGGAGTGGGGGGTCGCCCTCTGGAGCAATTGCTCCATCATCTGCGCCTGCAGGCGGTCCCGCTCCGCTTCGCGCTGTGCATTGGCGGCGTCGCGCTGTGCATTGGCACGGTCTCGCTGGATGTTTTCTTCAGCCTGGAGGCGCCTCTCTTCCAGTCTGATGGTCATCGCGGCGTCAGCCTGGAGGCGACTCTCTTCCAGTCGGATGCGTTCGCGCTCGTTCTGTTGTTGCGCTTGGAGACGTTCTCTTTCCACTGCAGAATGTTCGCGCTCACTCTGTTGTTGCGCTTGGAGACGTCGCGCTCACCCTGGATGCGGTCTCTTTCGGTTGAAGCTGTCAGCGTGGCGATCAGGGCTTGCGCTAGTCTCTGGTCAGCCTCGCTGGGGGATGACGCTGATGAGGGTGATCTGGCGTTGACAGGACTTGGTGGTGACCTGTTCTCTTTACGCGCTCCGAGGTCCATCTCGAGAGCGCTGCTTCTTATTTTCTCCCGCGCCCCGAGGTCCATCTCTGAGACGCGGTACTCTTCTCTTTGGTGCGTGCCGAGGTCTATCTCGGGTGCGCGCTCTTTGGTCTCTTGCGTTCCGAGGTCCATCTCGGTGGCGCTGTCTTTATCCTTTGGCGTTCCGGGGTCCATCCCGGTGGCACTGTCTTTATCCTTTGGCGCTCCGAGGTCTATCTCGGTGGTGCTGAGGTCTTTGGGTATAGTCACGTCATGTCCCGCTTGTCCCCCCCGTGAGCTAAGTCAGTTTCGTTTGAACCCGCTGGGGTCTCTACTAGTGGGGCCGACAAGTCGATAGGATTGGGCATGCTTAAACTATTAGTTTTATCCATGCTTAACGTCTTTTTAGATAAGCTAGGAGGTAAAACGAAAGCGTAGTCCTCCAATTGTGGAGGGGGCTGACGTTGGTGCCTAGGGCGCGATAGTTTGGGAGAGCCGTTTGGAGAGTGTCCGCCGCTGGCCATATCACTATTAATATGATTAAGATTACTGATACCCTCCGGCTCGAAGGACCAATTGTAACTGAGGGGTTACAAAACCCTGACTGTATTAAAGATTGTGATGGATTAAACCACTACTACTTATTATTATTATTACTTGCCAGACAGTACAGTTATTATATGGCAGACACTCAGAATAGACGGCACGGTGACAAGGAAATGACTTCACTGTGTTCTTGCTGAGTAATGTAAGTTACTACTCAATCCATTGTATATTTTGATAATTGTTTGTTCTTAATCAATCAGGCTCTCTTCAACCCCATTGGGTTTGACTTGAGCAGCCTGTGGTAATTAGTCCAATCAGTCAGAGGCAAAGCTTGTTAAATACATTTGCCTGTGCACACATTTCTCTAAAACCTGAGCTGACTTCACTGTGTTCTTGCTGAGTAATGTAAGTTAGTACTCAATCCATTGTATATTTTGATAATTGTTTGTTCTTAATCAATCAGGCTCTCTTCAACCCCATTGGGTTTGACTTGAGCAGCCTGTGGTAATTAGTCCAATCAGTCAGAGGCAAAGCTTGTTAAATACATTTGCCTGTGCACACATTTCTCTAAAACCTGAGCTGACTTCACTGTGTTCTTGCTGAGTAATGTAAGTTAGTACTCAATCCATTGTATATTTTGATAATTGTTTGTTCTTAATCAATCAGGCTCTCTTCAACCCCATTGGGTTTGACTTGAGCAGCCTGTGGTAATTAGTCCAATCAGTCAGAGGCAAAGCTTGTTAAATACATTTGCCTGTGCACACATTTCTCTAAAACCTGAGCTGACTTCACTGTGTTCTTGCTGAGTAATGTAAGTTAGTACTCAATCCATTGTATATTTTGATAATTGTTTGTTCTTAATCAATCAGGCTCTCTTCAACCCCATTGGGTTTGACTTGAGCAGCCTGTGGTAATTAGTCCAATCAGTCAGAGGCAAAGCTTGTTAAATACATTTGCCTGTGCACACATTTCTCTAAAACCTGAGCTGACTTCACTGTGTTCTTGCTGAGTAATGTAAGTTAGTACTCAATCCATTGTATATTTTGATAATTGTTTGTTCTTAATCAATCAGGCTCTCTTCAACCCCATTGGGTTTGACTTGAGCAGCCTGTGGTAATTAGTCCAATCAGTCAGAGGCAAAGCTTGTTAAATACATTTGCCTGTGCACACATTTCTCTAAAACCTGAGCTGACTTCACTGTGTTCTTGCTGAGTAATGTAAGTTAGTACTCAATCCATTGTATATTTTGATAATTGTTTGTTCTTAATCAATCAGGCTCTCTTCAACCCCATTGGGTTTGACTTGAGCAGCCTGTGCTAATTAGTCCAATCAGTCAGAGACTAGCCCCCTACAGGTGTGGGACAATATTCAATAGGGATTTAAGTGTAGTCTATCGAAGCGCCAGCAGAGCGCCGGCGACCGACTAAGACAGACAAAGACTTGGAGTTTTCCTGCTGGAGTTATCCGAGGAGGCAACCGAGTGCACTAGAGTATCTACTGCCCCTCACCTGCCCTCCTCTAGCAGGCCACTCCTTTGTACCTGCATTTTCTGGTCTTGCCTTGTTAGCTTGTCAACTTACTCGACCCACTGGTTTTAGCTCATTAGCTAAACCTTCAATCGGCTTCATACACATAGCCTTTAGCAGTTGATCCATAGTACTTCGTATCTTTATTTGTTCCTGCTCTACCTGGTGTAAGCATGGCTATGTGTTCTGTCTGTCCTGTCTGTCCCTCTCTCCTAGAAAGGTTAACTCTGTTAGAGAGTCGTGTCCTTGAACTTGAGTCAGGAAAACAGTCAGCTTTAGACGTCTTGGACACTACAGGCTTTTCTGAGGAGCCTCTAGCGAGGTCTTCTCGTCTGGAGAGTCCCAGACATAGTGCTCAGGACAAGGCCTTTGCGCCCACTACGAAGCGGCAGTGTAACCGCTCGGCCTCGGCCTCAACAGCACCTGCTCCGCAACATGATTTTACACGTGTTGCGGGTTCCGGTCCCAGTACGCAGCCGGTTCCACTGCAACCCCGTCGTTCCGTCCTTGTGATTGGCGACTCCATCACCCGGCATATTTTGCTAGACAAGCCAGCCGAGATCAAATGTTATGGGGGAGCCAGAGCTACCGACATTGAAGCCAACCTGAGATTTCTGGCGAATAGCATAGTCAAGGCAAAAGGTAACCCACGTATCACACCCACTGAAGATAAATTCGACCATATTGTTATACACGTCGGAAATAATGACTGTAGGATGAAAGTCTCTGAGGTCACAAAGATCAACATAGTTAGGCTTTCTGACCTCGCCAGAAAGATGAGTCGGCATCGAGTAATCTTCTCTGGCCCCCTGCCTGTAAACCGGCATGATGATGAGTTCGTGAGTAGGACAGCTTCTCTACACCGATGGCTGGAAAAATACTGTAAAGAACAGGGCTTAGGGTTCGTGGATAATTGGTCCTCTTTCTGGGGGCACCCTGGCTTGCTGAGAAAGGACGGCGTGCATCCTAACATGCAAGGCGCCTCTCTCTTATCTCGCAATATAGACAAGATTATAGCTTCGGGCTGACAGCCACCCCACAAGCATGCCAGGGTGCAGGCTCTTAGCGAGCCTGCTAGTCATGCTAAACTGATGGACCCTGCCAATCCTTATACCTTTCTTGCTCGGTCCCTCCTCCACCAGGCTCCCCACTCCTCTCTTTCTATCTCTACCCCTAAACCTGTATACCCAATCAAAACTAGAATATCCCGTTACGCTCCGCTTTACCCAGCTCGTCCTTGTGCGATAAACCATGCCAACTTAATTGCGATTAAACCTACCCGCATGGCTGAAAACCGCGCTGCTAAGTATACAGAGAGTGTGAAGGTTGGCCTTATCAACATCCGCTCTCTGCCAACCAAAGCTCTTTTGGTAAATGAACTGATAACAGACCATAGTCTCGACCTATTTGGCCTCACTGAGACATGGCTTAAACCTAATGATTTTCTGCCCTTAAACGAGGCCTCACCCCCTAATTTTAGTAGCTCCCACATCGCACGCACCTCCAAGAAAGGAGGCGGAGTTGCTCTAATTCATGACTCTAAGCACAACTTTACATCCGACGCAAACTGTAAGTTTTCCTCGTTTGAGGTGCTCCTGTTGCATCCCTCTCCACCCAACAGAAAGTGTGGCGGTCTGATTCCTACCTCCACTGCATCCTTTGTAATGGCTGTCCTATACCGCCCCCCAGGCCCTTACACCCTCTTCCTAGATGAATTTTCAACTTTCATCTCTGAGCTTGTTATGCGCTCAGATAACATTTTAATTGTTGGTGATTTTAACATTCATTCCAATAAAACTCTAGATCCCCTAAATAAGGCTTTTACCGACATCATTGACTCTGTCGGTCTCATTCAAATCGTTGACCAACCCACTCACAGTGGTGGGAACACCCTTGACCTAGTCCTAGCCCGCGGTCTCACTGTGTCAAATTTTACCGTCTCCCCCTATGTTCCTGCTCTCTCAGACCACTACCTCATCAAATTTCAAATTGATCTGACGGTTTCTCGCCCAGACAGTGTAGAATCCTACATGAGCCGTCGTATTAACGCCTCAACTGTCCCAATTCTAGTTAACTGCCTACCAGACACCCTCTCTCCCTTCCTCTCTTACTCTGGCCCCCTTGATCTCTTTACAGACAAACTTAATGCCGCCCTTCGTAGCACGCTCGACATTGTCGCTCCCCTTAAACCTAAAATTAAACGTGCTCCGCAAAAACTAACTCCCTGGTTTACGGAGGAAACGCGCTCCTTTAAAAAGGCTTGTCGCAAACTTGAACATAAATGGCGTTCGACCAAACTCGAAGTATTCCGCCTCGCCTGGAATGATAGTTTACGTAACTACAAAAAGGCACTCTCACTTGCCAAAACCTCTTATTTTTCCAGGCTCATAAATGAAAACAAAAACAACTCAAAGTTTCTGTTTGACACAGTTGCAAAACTTACGCAGAAACAACCAAGTGCCCTAAACCATGCGTTCTCGGCTAACGAATTCATGACATTTTTTACCAAGAAAATTGACCTCATTAGAGATGAAATTGTTGCTTTACTCAACAATCAGAGTCCCTCCCAACCTTTGACGGGCATTCCCCCTGACTTTGATTCCAGTCATACGCTATGCTGCCTTGAAAACGTCTCACTTAGTGCCCTCTCTAAACTGGTTGGCGCGGCTAAACCTTCAACCTGTCTGTTTGACCCTCTCCCAGCAACTCTCATCAAAAAACTCTTCCCAACTCTAGGCCCTGCCCTACTCAATATCTTCAACACCTCTTTGTCTACTGGCGTGGTGCCCCTGGCCTTTAAATCAGCCGTCATTAAACCTGTTATGGTTTGTAACCGACCCCAATCGCACAACACAAGACAGGTATGATGGTTTGCCAAGAAACAGATATTTATTGAACAACAGGGAAATACAGGGAAAAGGGCACTGTCCCTTTAAGGGAGAATCACAAATACAGGAATATAATATGAGGGGAAGGAAAGGTGCCTTTAAGAGGCGGGCAGGAAAAGGGAACACTAAGGGAAAGTAAGGGAACGCCTAAGGGAAGGTTAAGGGAACGCCTTGGGACAGAGGAACTAGAGACTAGGTAAGCCAGGGACAAGGAGAACTAGGGAGAGAGGACTAGGGACTAGGAGAGCTAGGGATAGAGGTCTAGGGACTAGGAGAACTAGGGATAGAGGACTAGGGACTAGGAGAACTAGGGATAGAGGACTAGGGACTAGGAGAACTAGGGAAGGAGGACTAGGGACTAGGAGAACTAGGGAAGGAGAACTGGGGACTAGGAGAACAAGGGACAAGGAACTAGCTGGAACTAGAAGGGGAGAACTTGGGACAGGAACTAGGTGGAACTAGAAGGGGAGAACTTGGGACAGGAACTAGGTGGAACTAGAAGGGGAGAACTTGGGACAGGAACTAGGTGGAACTAGAAGGGGAGAACTTGGGACAGGAACTAGGTGGAACTGGGGACTGGTGGGAAAACATCTGGGCCGCTCTGCAGGACAGAGGAGAGAGTTAATGCACAAAGGGAAAAAACAGAGCAGGTGCAGAACAGTCCAAATAACAAAGTGAACAAAGTAATAATATCTTCGTGTGACAAACACACAGGGGGAGATGTAAAGTCCAAAAATACTATTCTAAGTGAGAACCAAAAACAGAGGCATTACGCTGGGAGATGAAATGTCCAAACTAACTAACAGAGGCAATACGCTGGGAGAGTGACATCACAATCAAAACTCACCCAGGCGTATGCGTAAAGGTACAGGAACAGCAGCGGGAACGGGGGCAAGGGCACTACGCTGAGTGAGTGACATCACAATCAAAACTCACCCAGGCGTATGCGTAAAGGTACAGGGACAGCAGCGGGAACGGGGGCAAGGGCACTACGCTGAGTGAGTGACATCACAATCAAAACTCACCCAGGCGTATGCGTAAAGGTACAGGGACAGCAACGGGAACGGGGGCAAGGGCACTACGCTGAGTGAGTGACATCACAATCAAAACTCACCCAGGCGTATGCGTAAAGGTACAGGGACAGCAACGGGGCGAGGGCATCGCCACCGGGTGGCTGGCTGTCCGAGCCGAGGAACAGAGCGCTGGAACAACGGCGGTGACGAGGGCATCGTCCACCGGGTAACCGCTGTCGGAGCCGAGGATCAGAGTGCTGGAACAGTGGCGGTGATGAGGGCATCGTCCACCGGGTAGCCGCTGTCGGAGCCGAGGAACAGAGTGCGCGCCACACCTTGGTGTGCGCGTCGGAACAGGGAGCTGGAACAGTGGCGGTGGCGAGGATGTCGTCCACCGGGTAGCCACTGTCGGAGCGAGGAACAGAGTGCGCGCCACACCTTGGTGTGCGCGTCGGAACAGTGGCGGTGACGAGAGCGTCGTCCACCGGGTAGCCGCTGTCGGAGCCGAGGAACAGAGTGCGCGCCACACCTTGGTGTGCGCGTCGGGACAGTGGCGGTGGCGAGAGCGTCGTCCACCGGGTAGCCGCTGTCGGAGCCGAGGAACAGAGTGCGCGCCACACCTTGGTGTGCGCGTCGGGACAGTGGCGGTGGCGAGAGCGTCGTCCACCGGGTAGCCGCTGTCGGAACCGAGAGACGCCTCGGGGTGCGTCTGCGAGAATGAGTGTGCCAAGCTCGAAGGTCTGGAAGATGCGCGTCAGTGCGCTGGAACGGAGGAGCGTGCCAAGCTCGAGGGTCCGGGAGATGCGCGTCAGTGCGCTGGAACGGAGGAGCGTGCCAAGCTCGAGGGTCCGGGAGATGCGCGTCAGTGCGCTGGAACGGAGGAGCGTGCCAAGCTCGAGAGTCCGGGAGATGCGCGTCAGTGCGCTGGAACGGAGGAGCGTGCCAAGCTCGAGGGTCCGGGAGATGCGCGTCAGTGCGCTGGAACGGAGGAGCGTGCCAAGCTCGAGGGTCCGGGAGATGCGCGTCAGTGCGCTGGAACGGAGGAGCGTGCCAAGCTCGAGAGTCCGGGAGATGCGCGTTGGTCTAGATGTGCGTCAGGACGAACAGCTGCGCTGGGGTCTGCAGTGGAACGCTGAGGTGCCTCCCGTGGAAGTTACAGGGAGCGCAGAACAGTCTCCTCCACAGGCTACGGCGACAGCAGACGAAGGCTGGAGCAAACATCTCAAGGCTGGAGAGGTCCATCTTACAGCATTGGTAGGCCAGAGGATCTCCCGAAAAGAGTCTAGATGTTAGGAATATGACTCGGCATGAATACAACACGACCCCACGCCAAAACGAGGGGAAGCGCCCTGGTATTTAAAGCCCACAGGGGGACTAATTAGCCTGCCACCACAGGTGCGAGAGATAATAGAATATCAAACAGGTGTGGCCACTAAGGGTAAAGAACGAGAGGGTGGGGGCTAGAGAGAGTGAGTAGGGAATTCCTAACAGTAGGCTTAAAGAAGACAGAGAATAGGGAATTCCTAACAGTAGGCTTAAAGAAGACAGAGAAAAGGTAGTGAGCAGCGGGCAAAACCTCACAGTATCCCCCCCTCCAACGGGAGCCACCCGGCGACCCAAAACAAATACAGACAGAGTGGCAGGGGCAAAACAAGACGGTACTGGCCAAGCCAGCAGGGGAAGCCACCACAAGAGTGGGGCTAGCAAAAGAAACAGGGTCGCCGAGGGGTAACTAGGGTAGCAGAGGGGCAACTGGGGGAACTGGTCTAGAGGAACTGGGTCTAGAGAACTGGGCTAGAGAACCGGGCTAGAGAACTGGTCCAGAGAACTGGTTTAGAGAACTGGTCTAGAGAACTGGTCTAGAGGAACTGGGTCTAGAGAACTGAGGGGCAAGCAGGGTAGCAAAAGGGGTAACCATGGTAGCACCGGGAAAAGGGCTAGCAGAGGGAAGGTTAGCTGCCAGGGCACTGACAGCTACAGGGCCTATGCTAGCTGTACTGCTACATCAACATAGAGGCTGCGCAAGCTGCCGGAGCTAGGCTAGCAGAGGGAAAGGGTAGCTGCCAGGGCACTGATAGCCACAGGGCCTATGCTAGCTGTACTGCTACATCAACATAGAGGCTGCGCTAGCTGCCGGAGCTAGGCTGGCAGACAGGGCTGGACCAGCATGAGAGAACAAGCTAGCTGGAAGGACAGTCCTAGCTGTGTGAGATAAACTACACAAAAAAGTGGAGGCCATGCAGAGGGACCAGGTTAGCTGCTTGGGCCTGGCTAGCTACAGGGCCTATGCCAGCTGCAAGGCTGCATTAACATAGAGGCTGTGCTAACAGCCGGGGCCAAGCTAGCAGGCCGGGGCCATGCAGAGGGAAACTGGGTTAGCCGCCAGGGCATGGCTAGCTACAGGGCCTATGCCAGCAGCAAGGGCTGCATAAACATAGAGGCTGTGCTAGCAGCCGGGGCTAAGCTAGCAGACAGGGGCTCTGCTGAGGGACTGGGTTAGCTGCCAGGGCATGGCTAGCTACAGGGGGGTCAAACAGGGCAAAACGGGAAGCAAACAGGGGAGCTAACCGGGGAGACTAACAAGCTAAACAGGGGAGTAACAGGCTAACAAGGGAGCTAAACAGGACTAACAAGGAAGCTAAACTGGGCTAACAGGGAAGCTAACAGGGCTAACAGGGGAGCTAGAGGGAACAAGAAAAAAAAAGGCAAACTCAACATACACAGTCTGTGCTGGCTGGGGTCGTAGACTTGGTGGGGTCGTACTGTTATGGTTTGTAACCGACCCCAATCGCACAACACAAGACAGGTATGATGGTTTGCCAAGAAACAGATATTTATTGAACAACAGGGAAATACAGGGAAAAGGGCACTGTCCCTTTAAGGGAGAATCACAAATACAGGAATATAATATGAGGGGAAGGAAAGGTGCCTTTAAGAGGCGGGCAGGAAAAGGGAACACTAAGGGAAAGTAAGGGAACGCCTAAGGGAAGGTTAAGGGAACGCCTTGGGACAGAGGAACTAGAGACTAGGTAAGCCAGGGACAAGGAGAACTAGGGAGAGAGGACTAGGGACTAGGAGAGCTAGGGATAGAGGTCTAGGGACTAGGAGAACTAGGGATAGAGGACTAGGGACTAGGAGAACTAGGGATAGAGGACTAGGGACTAGGAGAACTAGGGAAGGAGGACTAGGGACTAGGAGAACTAGGGAAGGAGAACTGGGGACTAGGAGAACAAGGGACAAGGAACTAGCTGGAACTAGAAGGGGAGAACTTGGGACAGGAACTAGGTGGAACTAGAAGGGGAGAACTTGGGACAGGAACTAGGTGGAACTAGAAGGGGAGAACTTGGGACAGGAACTAGGTGGAACTAGAAGGGGAGAACTTGGGACAGGAACTAGGTGGAACTGGGGACTGGTGGGAAAACATCTGGGCCGCTCTGCAGGACAGAGGAGAGAGTTAATGCACAAAGGGAAAAAACAGAGCAGGTGCAGAACAGTCCAAATAACAAAGTGAACAAAGTAATAATATCTTCGTGTGACAAACACACAGGGGGAGATGTAAAGTCCAAAAATACTATTCTAAGTGAGAACCAAAAACAGAGGCATTACGCTGGGAGATGAAATGTCCAAACTAACTAACAGAGGCAATACGCTGGGAGAGTGACATCACAATCAAAACTCACCCAGGCGTATGCGTAAAGGTACAGGAACAGCAGCGGGAACGGGGGCAAGGGCACTACGCTGAGTGAGTGACATCACAATCAAAACTCACCCAGGCGTATGCGTAAAGGTACAGGGACAGCAGCGGGAACGGGGGCAAGGGCACTACGCTGAGTGAGTGACATCACAATCAAAACTCACCCAGGCGTATGCGTAAAGGTACAGGGACAGCAACGGGAACGGGGGCAAGGGCACTACGCTGAGTGAGTGACATCACAATCAAAACTCACCCAGGCGTATGCGTAAAGGTACAGGGACAGCAACGGGGCGAGGGCATCGCCACCGGGTGGCTGGCTGTCCGAGCCGAGGAACAGAGCGCTGGAACAACGGCGGTGACGAGGGCATCGTCCACCGGGTAACCGCTGTCGGAGCCGAGGATCAGAGTGCTGGAACAGTGGCGGTGACGAGGGCATCGTCCACCGGGTAGCCGCTGTCGGAGCCGAGGAACAGAGTGCGCGCCACACCTTGGTGTGCGCGTCGGAACAGGGAGCTGGAACAGTGGCGGTGGCGAGGATGTCGTCCACCGGGTAGCCACTGTCGGAGCGAGGAACAGAGTGCGCGCCACACCTTGGTGTGCGCGTCGGAACAGTGGCGGTGACGAGAGCGTCGTCCACCGGGTAGCCGCTGTCGGAGCCGAGGAACAGAGTGCGCGCCACACCTTGGTGTGCGCGTCGGGACAGTGGCGGTGGCGAGAGCGTCGTCCACTGGGTAGCCGCTGTCGGAGCCGAGGAACAGAGTGCGCGCCACACCTTGGTGTGCGCGTCGGGACAGTGGCGGTGGCGAGAGCGTCGTCCACCGGGTAGCCGCTGTCGGAACCGAGAGACGCCTCGGGGTGCGTCTGCGAGGATGAGTGTGCCAAGCTCGAAGGTCTGGAAGATGCGCGTCAGTGCGCTGGAACGGAGGAGCGTGCCAAGCTCGAGGGTCCGGGAGATGCGCGTCAGTGCGCTGGAACGGAGGAGCGTGCCAAGCTCGAGGGTCCGGGAGATGCGCGTCAGTGCGCTGGAACGGAGGAGCGTGCCAAGCTCGAGAGTCCGGGAGATGCGCGTCAGTGCGCTGGAACGGAGGAGCGTGCCAAGCTCGAGGGTCCGGGAGATGCGCGTCAGTGCGCTGGAACGGAGGAGCGTGCCAAGCTCGAGGGTCCGGGAGATGCGCGTCAGTGCGCTGGAACGGAGGAGCGTGCCAAGCTCGAGAGTCCGGGAGATGCGCGTTGGTCTAGATGTGCGTCAGGACGAACAGCTGCGCTGGGGTCTGCAGTGGAACGCTGAGGTGCCTCCCGTGGAAGTTACAGGGAGCGCAGAACAGTCTCCTCCACAGGCTACGGCGACAGCAGACGAAGGCTGGAGCAAACATCTCAAGGCTGGAGAGGTCCATCTTACAGCATTGGTAGGCCAGAGGATCTCCCGAAAAGAGTCTAGATGTTAGGAATATGACTCGGCATGAATACAACACGACCCCACGCCAAAACGAGGGGAAGCGCCCTGGTATTTAAAGCCCACAGGGGGACTAATTAGCCTGCCACCACAGGTGCGAGAGATAATAGAATATCAAACAGGTGTGGCCACTAAGGGTAAAGAACGAGAGGGTGGGGGCTAGAGAGAGTGAGTAGGGAATTCCTAACAGTAGGCTTAAAGAAGACAGAGAATAGGGAATTCCTAACAGTAGGCTTAAAGAAGACAGAGAAAAGGTAGTGAGCAGCGGGCAAAACCTCACAAAACCACTACTTAAAAAACCGAACCTCGACCCTCTAATCTTGAAAAATTACAGACCTATTTCCAATCTCCCATTCCTATCCAAAGTGTTAGAACGGATCGTCGCAACGCAACTTACTGACCATTTATCAAACAATAATCTTAATGAATCATTTCAATCTGGCTTTAGAGCCTTACACTCCACCGAAACGGCGGTTACCAAAGTCACAAATGACTTACTGCTCTCTCTTGACTCAAACCTCACCTCTGTGCTCTTATTGCTTGATCTCAGTGCAGCCTTTGACACTATCGATCACTCGATTCTTCTAGGTCGGCTTGAGAACCATGTTGGCATTCGGGGTCTCGCACTAGCTTGGTTTAAATCCTATTTAACTGATAGAACACACTGCGTGGTCTATAATGATTTAACATCTGAGACCCTCCCAGTGCAATGTGGTGTCCCACAAGGCTCTGTCCTGGGCCCTTTGCTATTTTCGATTTACATGCTACCCCTCGGCGATATCATACGCAAATTTGGCATAAACTTTCATTTTTACGCTGATGACACCCAATTATATATACCTATTAAGCCAAATGATTCCTCCCAACTACAAAACCTTGAGGCCTGCTTGCTTGCCGTCAAAAAATGGATGTCGCAAAACTTTCTACTCCTTAATGCAGATAAAACTGAGATGTTAATTGTTGGCCCCCCAAACCACAGAGGCCTGTTTCAGGACATCTCCCTCAACTTTGATACCTGTCATGTATCCCAGAGCTCCACCATAAAAAACCTCTGAGTCATTTTTGATTCCTCCCTCTCATTTAATGCACATATAAAAAATGTCACCAAAATTGCATTCTTCCATCTTCGTAATATCGCAAAAATACGCCCCATTTTAACTCTGGCTGATGCTGAAACCCTGATTCATGCTTTTGTCTCATCACGTCTGGACTACTGTAATGCACTTTTTTCAGGCCTACCTAATTCAAGCATCAAAAATCTTCAACTCGTGCAAAATGCGGCTGCACGGATACTAACTAGAACTAGAAAATTTGATCACATCACACCAGTTTTGTCCGCCCTACATTGGCTTCCTATCCAAGCCCGCTCTGACTTTAAAGTGCTACTCCTCACCTACAAAATTTTAAATGGGCTTGCACCGCTCTATCTATCCGATCTCATCTCCCGATACTCGCCCGCTCGTGCTCTGCGCTCACAAAATGCGGGGCTTCTATCGACCCCTAGGGTTAAAAAGAAATCCGCCGGCCACAGAGCCTTTGTCTACCGCGCTCCCTACCTGTGGAACAAATTACCTGCCGTCATCAGGGGCGCCTGCTCTGTCGAAGCTTTTAAATCCCTGCTTAAGACTCATCTTTTCTCTCTCTCCTTCAACCTACCTTGATCTCACCTGGTCGGGGACTGACCTTTAGATTAATCTGTGTAGTTTAGTTATGGTACAGGGTACTACATGGTACCACTGGGTAGTTTACTATAGGGTAGTTTAGTTAGGGTACAGGGTACTACATGGTACCACAGAGTACTACATGGTACTGCATGGCATTACAGGGTACTACATGGCTTACATAGCTCTACATGGCACTACATGGAACTACATGGCACTACGGGGTACTACATGGTACCACAAGGCACCACAGGGTACTACATGGCACTACAGGGTACTACAGGATACTACGGGGTACTACATGGCACTATGGGGTACTATAGGGTACTACATGGCACTACGGGGTACTACATGGCACTACAGGGTACTACATGTCTGCTCCTTTGCAGCACCACAAACATGGGAACTCTCTAACTCTTCCCCCCCCCCCCCTCTCCCCCCCCCCCCCCCCCCCTCCCTCCCCCTTCTCTCTGAGTACCCGTCTCCTGGCGCTGACCAAGGTGATGGATGCCTCGGGGTCTTGGCCAAGCTTGTAGTGACTGCTCTACATGCACCTCCGAGGCCTTGGATCAGTTATTCTCCGCCGTCTGTCCGTGGTCCTGTCAACTGATTAACAGACTGTTAACAGATTAACAGTCAACGCGGTTTCATTGCTGGGTTAAGTACTTCTATTCTATTCACATAATACGCTTACTTCATATATCTACTCCATTCACATATATGCCTACCACTTGTATCTATTGCTATGTCCGCCTACTACAATCTCATGAGCTGTCTAACGCCTGTCCCATCTCCCTGTCTTCCTATGACTTGCTGTCCTGGAGTGTTGTCCGGAGTGTTGGACGTCCCGTGACGAAGGCCGGGAGATTGCGACCCCCTCTGCGTGCCCCCCTGTCTCCGGAGGTCTCGTAGTGGTGACCGGAGTGCCGGATGTCCCGCGATGATGTCGGGGAGTTCGCGACCCTCTCTGCGCCACCCCCTATCTCCCTGTCTCCGGCTGTCCCTGAGCAACGACCGGAGTGTTGAATGTCCCGTGACTAAGACGGGGAGGACGTGACCCTCTCTGCGCCGCCCCTGTGCCTCAAATAGATCCGCTATCAACTCTATCTTTAATCTTTCAAAATGTTCAGTTGCTATCGCTATTAGCTCTATCTTTAATTTTTCAAAATGTACAGTTGCTATTGCATGCACTCATCTGTGTTTCACCACACACATGAGTGCATGCTTACCAACTGTCCGTCTGCAACACTACTATCACCAACATCTAAGAAGGGAGATCCCCCCTTGAACGGCCCTTCTAAGGTTTCTCTCCTCCACACTGCCTGTGGAGCTTTTTTCCCTATTGTTAGGTTTTAGTGAGTTTTTCCTTACCTTCGCGTGGGGTATGTCTGGGAGTGCTTGCATTCTTTCATTTATTTGCATTCATCTAAAAAAATTTTGGACCCTATGGTGTTCTTATTCTGTTCTTGACTTATTGTTATGTTTTCTTCTTGACTTGTTTAAAGAAGACCTGTACGGCCCATGGGGACATTAACGTGTGTTGTCGGGCCCTATAAATAAATTTGATTTGATTTGATTTGATTTAATTTATAGTATTTATTATTATGCAGCAATATACAAAATGGGAATTACTTGGTCGCGCTTTTATGGCGAATAATATGAGAAAGTCAGTGAGTAGCAAAGTCAGTGGGAATGAATAATTCCTAAGCTGGGTATACTAGACCAAACGCCGCCTGGCGTGGGATGGCAATATAGGGGGGCAAACGAGGGTACCGCTGGAGACAGGTGATATCCTCCCAGAGTTGTAAGCTCTAGGAGAAGGAAGAAGGCACGGATACTCAGTCTGTTCACTTGAAGAAAAGGGGTTCTCATACGGATCCGGTCCTTATAATCCAAGTGCTCAGTAGCAAGGTAATAGCTGTAATCCAATGCTCGATAGCAATGATGATAGCCAGCCAGCTTCGTCCTTGAAGCTAGCCTGAGGTAAGATCTTCAAGGTAGTTAATCCAAACGACAGTGGGTATTAACGATGCTCTTCTCCACGGTAGTACGTTCCACAATCACTATAATCCAACCAATAATGGTTCTACAATATCGCCGCGGTAGGTTCCAGTATGCACATGTCCAATAGTTCTGCGACTAGGCCCTCCTCGTGTGCTGGCACTAATTACTAAGTCCACACACACTTGCTAAGGTTTAAACTAGTTACTACACGAACGAACTGCTTGTTAATGCTGCACACCGAACGAACTGCTGTAATACGATTCACACTAAATTACGACTCTTTACTTCACATTAAGCTAGGTCGAACTTGACGTTACTTAATACAACTGCTACTTAGACGTGCACTGCTTGCTTAGACAAACTTCACGTTACTGCATTAGATCTGACACACTACGAACGAACTGCTACTGTTCGCACCTTCCACGATATATATACTTAGAGGGCTTTCTAGTGCCCAGCCTCAGCTCTCGTCTGGAATCAATGCGCCGGCACCAGGCATGTCCCAACATGTCCAGACTCGCCTTTGAACCTGACTCAGGGGCGCGGTCCTTGGCGCCGCGAACGTCAAGGGCATTATCCAATGAGGAAAGCGAATATTACTATGATTCAAATGGAGGCTTAAAGGGATATAGCTTATACATATAAATAATATACAAGTTATATAAAACAATAAAACGTAGATTCTCAGTGTTAATCTGGCCCTTCATTTTCAATTCATCATAACATATATGACATACATGACATACAGATAGACAGTACTGCTACATCTATACATTTATGACATATCAGATTTGTAAATACAGTACTGTTTGTGATACAAAAAGTGTCCAGAAAAAGAGTGTATATACATTTTATGTAGAAACTGTACATTGGAGGAGGTTGTGTGGGTGGGGTGGGGTTGGGTGGGTGGGTGGGTGCTGTACATTGGAGGTGGGGGGGGGGGGGGTTGATTAGGGGGTGGGGACACTGTACATTGGAATACTGACAAAGCCATACTTGGTCATTTACTGTACAACTGGGTTAGGACATTTGTAGGGGCCAGTTTCAAATAGCAGTCTCCCGTAGGTGTTCTTTGAGAGTGTTTTTGAAAGTGGGTAGTGATTCACATTCCTTTACAGCTTTGGGTAGGGCGTTCCACATTGATGTGGCATAATTGCTAAACGTGTTTAGTCCCTTGTTTGAGCCGAATCTGGGTTTAACATGATTTGTGGAGCTCCCTCTGGTGTTGTGATCGTGGTATTCACTGACCTTTGGGAAGTATTTTGACATGTACATGGGTACCTTGGTCGCGTAGTGTATCTTGTAGACCAGGCCCATTACAAGTTGCTGTACTCTGTCGTCTACTCTAAGCCATCCTAGGTTGTCAAAGTGGGCAGGGGTGAGGTGGGTTCTAGGAGTCAGGTCAAGCAGTAGTCTGACTAGCTTGTTTTGAGATGTTTGAAATTTGTTTTTAGTGCCTTTGAGGTGCTTTGGTACCATGAGGTGCAAGCATAGTCGTAGTACCCTTGAATGAGTGCTCCTGCCAGAGTCTTCAGGGTATTCTTGTTTACCAGAGAGGAGATCCGGTACAAGAATCGAGTTTGTTGGTTGACTTTTTTTATTACATTGGATGCCATTTTGTCACAGGAAAGATTAGCCTCTAGGATGGAACCCAGGTAGGTAATTTCATCTTTCCTTGTGACAATATTGTCACCCACTGTAACCGAGAAGCCGTCGGTCTTGCTGAGTTTGTTATTTGAAGGTGGTTTCCAAGGTGGTTGCCAAAATGGGCAGAGCGGTTGCAGTCACACGGAAGTGCTCACCTTATCTCACATCAGTGCTGTTTCGTCAAGTTGTGTGCTCTATGGTTTTATGTCATTTAGACTACTGCTCTGTAGTATGGTCATCTGCATCCAATGGTCTACTCAGAGAACTACAAGTAGCTCAAAACAAGGCAGCTAGACTGGTCCTAGGCTGCTCACCTAGGGCTAGTGTAGTTGACATGCATGCACGTCTCTCATGGCTCAGTGTTAAGGTAAGATTATCTGCTAACTTAATTACATATTTTCATAGAGTTACTCAAACTCAAACTCCAAAGTTCCTGTATAATTGCATTGTGTACAGCGCAAGTACTCACACACATTCAACCAGAGGGGCAAGAGGTGGATTGATTAATTTACCTCTACCTAAGTCTAATTTTATGAAAAGGGCAGTATTTTATAGGACGATAGTATCCTGGAACTGTCTTCCCAGCGATGTTAGGAACATCAAAGAAAAGGCTAGTTTTAAAAGAAATCTTAAACACTATTTACACTTGCACACAGGGCCGCCTCAGGGGGTGTGCGAGCAGTGCGGTCGCACAGGGCCTCGCGGGAAGGGGGGCCTCGCACAAAAAATAATAAAGAAAATAAAAAATAAATTTTTTTTATTTATAATTTCTTTTTATAATTTTTTTTTATTTATTTAATTTTTTTTGCGATGCCCCCCTTCCCGCGAGGCCCTTTTTCATCACAGACCTAAAATCTAGTTTTGCTTATATGCTTATATATTTCACATTAGACACGTTTGTAGAATGTTCCTGGCTCTGCGGCTCTGCAGCAGACATACTCACTATTGGAGCTCTGGGGCTCTGCAGCAGACATACTATTGGTTTCAACGAAGGGAGGGGTTACATCATGTGTACACCGGCGTGCGTCAGCTGCGTTTGACTATTTCGCGCGTGCAGCTTTGGAGGTTATGCTTAGTTATGCCAGCCAAAACGAAGAGGATGGTCATTCGGCAGATGGACTGAAGATGAAAGTAGGTGCATGTTAGACAGTTCAGTCAGGCTAGCCATGTCGGCTTAGCTAAAGGCAAGGACAGCTAGTTAGCTTTAGCTACATTATAATATCGAGTGCTAACGTGTGGTTCAGTCGGGATAGCCATGATGATGTCGGCTAGTAGCTAGCTTAGCTAAAGGCTAACTAGCGTTAGCTAACCTAGAGAGAGCGCGTGCAGCATTGTTATGCCAAGATGAAGAGGACGGTCATTCGGCAGATGAACTTCGTCAACTCCACGCGGTTGTCTCCATCCTCTTGGACGTTTGGTGAGTTTTTAATGCAGTCTATTCTATTCCCGCCGTGGATATATATCTCTCTCGCGAGCCAAACGGGCCGGCTAGCTGTTGTAGTAGCTAACGGTGTGTGGCCTGGTGTCAGTACCTGGCTACTCTATTTGCAGTTAGCCTATTTAGCTGATGTCGGCCATTGGCTCCTTGCTACTTTGTTTTCTCTGGTATAGACCCTCTTCTCTTTGGATTTAAGTGTTGATCTTTGTCCTTTTGGATCTATGTATATTCATGTTGCCTTTGTGAAGTTATCTTTTCCTTCTGTTTTGTTCTTCCATTAAAAGTTGAATATCCTTTAGGGGCTCATCTTTGCTTATCTCTCTCATACATGCTCTCTCTCTAACACACACACACACACAGACATGCTCTCTCTCTCTAACACACAAACACACATGCTCTCTCTCTCTCTTTCTAACACACACAGACATGCTCTATATCTCTCTCTAACACACAAAATGACATGCTCTCTCTCTATATATTTCTCTCTCTTTCTAACACACATATACATGCTCTCTCTCTAACACACACACACAAACAGACATGCTCTCTCTCTATCTCTCTCTTTCTAACACACACAGACATGCTCTATCTATCTCTCTCTCTTCAATTCAAATGGGTTTTATTTCACATTCTTGTATTTCTCTCAGTAGGTATGGGAGTTTTGAGTTATTGTCGATGTTTTCAAAGTCTCTTTGGGTGTTTGCAATTTGTGGGAAGTATGTCTTGGTATAGTGGGCAGGTTGTTAAGAAGTGGAGCTTGGTTTCCACCTCATCTTGTGTGCAGTGGGTCTGTCTTCGCTTGGGAGCCAGGTCTGCCTATGGCGGCCTTTCTCGATGGCTAGGCTGTGCTCGCTGAGTCTGTACCTAGTCAAGGATCTTCTTAGTAGTGGGTCAGTCACAGTGCTCAGGTATTCTGCCACTGTGTACTCTCTGTTTAGGGCCAAATAGCATTTCAATTTGCTCTGGTTTTGGGTTGTTTCTTTCCAATGTGTCTCTCTCTCCCTCTCTCTCTCTCTCTCTCTCTCTCTCTCTCTCTCTCTGGCCTTGCTCTGGTGGAGGGTCAGGGGCATTGCCGGGTCTGTGCAGCGATAACACTGTATATTGACTGTAGAACGGGAGCTCTCGCTCACCCTCTCTCTTGCTATATCTTGACTGTATCATGCCCAGCCTCTGGCAGCGCTATTATTTAAGAATATGTTGAAAAAAATAATAATAAAAAAAAAATTATATATATATATATTTTTTTTTTACCTTTTAGGGGGGGGGGGGGGGGGGGCTCGCGTTTAAATCTCGCACAGGGCCTCGCATTTCTCCCAGGCGGCCCTGCTTGCACACACAATAACATTTTGTATTCAGCACAGTTGGAATACATGCACACCCTTATTTTGGTATAACTGGATTTTATCTCTTGCTTTTTCATCTCCTGTTTTACATAATTTTTTTTCTATGATACATGTTTTTACTCTATTCTATGATTAATTGTTTTTGTGATATATGCTAGGTGTATGTTATCTTGTGTATATGTATGTTGTTGGACCCCAGGAAGACTAGCTGCCGCTAAGGCGTCAGCTAATGGGGATCCGTTTAAATAAATATAGCAGCTATCTGAGGAAATATACATCAGACAATATATCAAATGGTAGCTAGTTAAATTGCAGAGGACGCTGACACCCGAGGTAATAACCTGTTTAAATGTCATAAATGAGGAGATAGCAATACCATTCAACTCAATGTTGGCCGGACTGAAAGTTCCCACACTTGGCACCAATGTGTGTTCACATGCTATGCTTCTTTGGCGCCAAGTGAAGGGCACATGCTATTCAGTGATGTAATGACCCTTCCTTCTTTGGCACCAAGTGAATGGCACATGCTATTCAGTGATGTAATGACCCTTCCTTCTTTCATACTTTCTGTGCCTAAATGCCTAGTCTGGTAATTAAGAGTAATTTCAGTAGAAAAGCATTTTGGACCTGTATTTCATGGTGTTTAAATAGATGGATAAATAGATAGATATAATTATTACAGAAGTTAAAATATTAAGACAATCCATGTGGATGTGGAACGGGAGAATTCAAAGTTCGAGAGCGCCTGAAGCTTACGGCATCAACGAGTTTTGGAAACTACATTTCGTCAAAAAACGTGCTCATTAAAAACGGAACTTGGATTTGGACTGGCCTGACTGAAAGAAGGAACTTCTCGCGGAACGAAAGAAAGAAAAAAGAAGACGTCAACCAGTAAGCTGTATCTTGTATAATTTGCCTGAAAGAAGACGTCAACCAGTAAGCTGTACTACTGTATCTTGTATAATTTGCCTGAAAGTGCCGTATCCCATTGGAGCTATAACTAACATTACAGAATGTGGTCAATGGAAAAAAGCATAGTAGCTTGTGGTCTGGATTGAAAGTAAAAGTAATTAAACGCGCGTCTAGCTTGCATGCTCTCCCCAGGTGATTGACATTTTACTAAATGTGGAAAGCCTGACTGCCGACTGGTGATTCAATATGGATGGAATGGAAGTCAGTGGCAAAAGGATAGTAAAATTGACGGAGAAAGCCATGCAGGAGCAAGCTGCTAAACGTGAAAAGGCACGCAAACACAAATTATCAGCGCTAAATAACCTGATGAAAGAAATAGTGACATTAAAGGAAGATGATGCAAATGTCAGCATTGTCAATAACAAAATGCGTGTTGACTTCAGTAATTTTCAACAAGAACTAATACAAGTCAACACTGAACTGGGTCGTTTTATGTCAGAGGAAGAATATGAAGATGATCAGAAGAATTTTGAGCCTAAAATTGTATCACTGAATTTATTCTTCTGGAAATGTGAGGAATGGGTGAAAGAGGTCACAAAACGATCTGAACAGGCTGAAGAGTGTAACAATCAGGTAAGACCTACGGATACTAAATCTAAGTCTGGAACAGTAATAAGTAGATGCTCATCAGGCTCTCGCTCAACAAACGCAATCAGACTGAATGCAGAGATGGACTGTGCGGCTCTACAAGTAAAGGCCACCGCTTTAAATGAAAGGTTAGCTCTTGAGCAGGAAGAAGCAGATTGGTTAGCACAAAAACGATGCAAGGAGGCTCAACTACAAGCTGAAGAAATGAGGTTTGATGCAGAAAAAGTATTCTGTACTTCTGTATGACAACTATTAAAGAAACTTGAACAAAAAAGAAGGCTAGAAATACATGCAATGAAGACGGCTCTCGCTGAGTCAGATGCAAAAATGGGAGTTCTGGAAAATTATGAATGTACTCCATTAAATGACAGAACTGTCTTAAACATTGAAAAGGCAGATGAAACAGAAGAGAGGAACTTCCAACCGCTATATCAGCGTGCCTCACCACCTCCCCCCAGTAAATCAGAGGATGTGCAGCTTCCAGCAGCACCACTAACGACCAGCATATTAAAAGCAACAAAAAGGGAATTCAATGAAGGATGGGAGCTTCATAGCCTAAGCAAGGCTATCTCTCAACAGTCGAATGTCACAGAATACCTTGTGAAGAATCACAAAGCTTCATTACTTCCTGAGCTCACCATTCCAACATTCACTGGTGACCCTCTAGAATACAAGACATTCATCAGATCTATGGAACATGGAGTTGAAGACCGCACCAGTGACAATCGTGACCGTCTACAGTTTCTGTTGCAGTACACAAGTGGACAACCACATGAGCTGGTCTAAAGCTGCATTCACATGGAGCCTACAGTACTGCAGGCTATACCAAAGCAAAATAAATGCTGAAACAGTTCTTCGGCGACGACTTCAAGATAGCGGAAGCCTACATCAAAGAGGCTCTGGAGTGGCAGACAATCAAGCCTGAAGATGGTGCAGCATTGCAGGCATTTGCATTGTACCTCACAGGCTGCTCCAACACAATGACGGATATAAGCTACATGGAGGACTTGGAAAACGCATCCAACATAAGAGCGCTGGCTAATAAGCTACCGTACAGACTCAGAGAATCTTGGAGATGACACGCCTGCGACTTACAAGAAAGAACTAACAAAAGGGCAAGGTTCAAGGATTTCGTAGACTTCGTCAACAAGCAAGTTAGATACGCTCTACACCCGCTCTACGGAAACATAAAGGACAACACTACAGCCACAAAAGAACCAAGTCAACAGAGAACAAAAGAATACAAGACAAGGACACACAAGTCGCAAAAGGTGTACGCTACAGCAGTTGACTCCCCCAAGGCTGAAATGACTAGAGGCATGAAGGAGAGCGACGAATGTGCAACACCAAAGATACCAACCACTGCAGTGGACGCAAACAGCAAGCCCTGTCGCTATTGCAACGGAGAGCAGCACACCCTTACGGTTTGTAGAAAACTCAAGAGCAAACCACACAAAGAGAAGATAGACTTTGTAAAAGGCAAAGGTCTATGTTTTGCATGTTTGAAACATGGTCACATGAGTAACAGCTGCAGAGACAAAGTGCAGTGTCAAGAATGCTCTCGACAACACCCCACACTGCTTCACTACAACTTTAAAGATCGCTCTAAAGACTCTCAAGAGGAAGCAAAGTCAACGGAACAAGAAGTGACAAGTGCTCTTCTACAAATGATGGAGGCCTTCGGTGTCACTGGGGCCGGAAAGGAAGATTGCGCTCTCTCGATTATTCCAGTGCGCGTCAAGGCACAGAAGGGAACCAAGGAAGTAACAACGTACGCGTTTCTGGACCCGGGTAGCTCAGCTACTTTTGCTGCAGAGTCGCTGATCTCACAACTGAACATGGATGGACGCAAAGCAAGCATCTTGCTGCGAACAATGGGATCAGAATCTGTTGTGGACACAAATATTGTGAATGGACTGGAAATAAGCAGCCTGGATGGAAAACAATTCATCGAGCTTCCAGAGGTGTTTTCTCAGAAAACCATTCCCGTCTCCAAGGAGAACATTCCCCGGCAAGAGGATGTCAGCCGATGGCCTCACCTAAAGGAGGTGAAGCTTCCCACTATCCAAGCTCAGGTTGGATTGCTCATAGGAGAAAACGTCCCGAAGGCAATGGAGCCGCTCCAAGTGGTGAGCAGCGTGCACAAAGGACCCTATGCCGTCAGAACGATCCTAGGCTGGACAGTTAATGGACCGCTCAAAGGCGGAAGTGACGCAAGCCAGAAGAGCAAGCGGACAGCAGTGACCGCAAATTGGATCTCAGTCGCCAGGCTAGACGAGCTTTGGCAGCAGCAGACTTTCCGGACGCCGGACAAGATGAAGACATCGAGATGTCAAAGGATGATCACCAGTTCATGAATATGGTGTCACAATCCTCAAAACTTGTGGATGGACATTACAGTGTTTGCCTGCCAGTCAAGAACAAGACACTGTGCTTGCTTAACAGCAGATCAGTCGCCGAACAACGTGCGCTGAACCTACGAAAAAGATTCTCGAAAGACGACAAGTTTCGCACAGTATGAGTATGTGGCGTTCATGGATGATATCCTCAAGAAGGGCTATGCCGTGAGACTTGACAATGCTGATCAGGAGTCAGCAAAAGGAAGAAAGTGGTATCTGCCTCACCACGGAGTCAGACATCCAGTTAAAAAGAAACTACGTGTCGTCTTCGACTGCGTAGCAAGCTTTCAAGGAACATCACTAAACCAGCAGCTTCTGCAGGGACCGGACCTGACAAGCTCCCTAATAGGGGTCCTGACAAGGTTCAGACAAGAGACTGTGGCGGTCATAGCCGACGTGGAAACTATGTTCCACCAGGTCAGAGTCAGCGACCCTTTGGGGTTTCTCGCTCCAGTGGTGCTGCCCGCAAAGATACTCCTACAAGATATCTGCAGGCAGAAGTATGGCTGGGACGAGGAGCTACCAGACAACGTCATCCAGACATGGGAAAAGTGGATCTCAGGACTGCAAAGGCTTGAGAACTTCGGAGTGGACAGATGCATCAAGACAAAGCAGTTTGGAGCTCCAGTCTCCGCACAGCTCCACCACTTTGCCGACGCAAGTCTAGAGGCTTATGGAACAACAAGCTACCTGCTACTGCGCGACGCGACTGACAAAGTTCAAACTGCCCTGATGATGGCAAAGGCGAGGGTCGCACCCTTAAAGTCTCCAACCATACCAAGGATGGAGTTGACTCCGGCCGTAGCTGCCGTCAAGATGGACAAGTTTCTCAAGAAAGAGCTCGAACTCGAGCTGCAAGATTCTATCTTTTCGACAGACAGCACAGCTGTGCTGAAGTACTTGAACAGCGAAAGCACAAGATTCAAGACATTTGTTGCTAATAGAGTCATAGCTATCCTGGAGCATTCTCAGACCTCACAGTGGAGGTATGTCAATACCACTGTGAACCCTGCAGATCTCGTCTCAAGAGGACAGACTGTCGACGCATTCCTGAAAGAACAAAGCTGGCTGTCAGGACCAAGTTTCCTGCACTGTTCACAAGACCAGTGGCCCAAGAAACCAGATCCTGGAATGCTGGATGTCTATGATCTGGAGATCAAAGGAGTAGCTCAAGTGCATGTCATTCGGGCGGAAGAGCCGAAAGACGCAACGGGACAGTTGATGAACCACTTCTCATCCTGGACAAGGCTTAAACGCGCTGTTGCCTGGTTTCTGAAGCTGAAAGTTCTGCTTAAAGAGCTGAAAGAAGAGAGAAAGGCACCAGATGGAAAAAGCTAAGTGAGCCGGTTCAAAAGGGCTTTCCAAGGAACAGGCCTCACCTGCAAAGATCTAGCCGTATCGGAAAAAGAATTGTCAAGCACACCCAGAAACGAATCTTCAAAGAAGATTTGACAATGCTACTGGAACAAGGAAGGGTGAAGAAAAGTAGCTCACTCTTCAAGTTGAATCCAATACTGGAGGATGGAATCATGAAAGTAGGAGGAAGGCTGAGCCGAGCGACAATGCCTGACGAAGCCAAGCAGCAAGTAATCTTGCCCAAAGACTAGGCAAGTGACAGTCAAGACCAAGACCAACGAGCTTCGTCGCCCAATAACAAAGCTTGTCCTTCTTCATGAGTCTGAGGAATTTTGAAGAACTTTATTCTGAAGGCAAAGCCTCACCTCGGGTGGGGAGAAAAAGATGATGAACTGAAGTCAAGTATCTGTCATGGGCAGAGCGAAGATCAAGAGCTTCACTTCTTCAGTCTAGTTTAATTTTGAGACTTTAGATTGTGATATTTAAGTTAAATTACATTTAGACACCTTAAGTTTATATTTTGTGTAATTGTTTCAAGGCTGTTGATAACAATTAGGGGTCGGCATGTAGGTGCCTAAATGCCTAGTCTGGTAATTAAGAGTAATTTCAGTTAATAGAAAAGCATTTTGGACCTGTATTTCATGGTGTTTAAATAGATGGATAAATATATAGATATAATTATTACAGAAGTTAAAATATTAAGACAATCCATGTCTATTGGTAAGAATGATTTCTTTGTTGTTAGTTTGTTTCTTACGTGATATTTGGCTGATAGGCCGAGGGACTTTTAGTTTGACAGGATAACGGTGATGTCATTGATTACTGTCAGGTGCGGCAGGGTGACAGCATTTGTTTAGAAAGAAAATAACGCAGATTGTACCGGTGGTCAGGCCGAGTGATGAGAGAGTGGAGCCAGACAGTTTTTAGACCTCTCTATTTCCCTGGATAAACTTTGTTAATATCGCTCTATATATAATTAGGAAACTTGAAAGTGTAACCTGAGTTGGACATTAAATAGTTAATACTACGTCGTGGTCAGTGGCTTTCTTGTGCGTGGATGTGGAATGGGAGAATTCAAAGTTCGAGAGCGTCTGAAGCTTACGGCATCAACACGTTTTGGAAACTACACTTTCCTTGCCTATGTACGTTCGAGCTACAAAGTCTGAAAAAACATGGATGCTCATGGATTCACATGGATGCTAAACCTGTCCTTTCTTACATATTGTCTAGCATGAACTACTACATGAACTACATGAACTACTACAACTCACAAGGACAGTTCTGTTTCGTAATGGCTCTCACTCGGCGTCACTCTCTGCACTGTACCTCGCTCGTGCACGCGCACTGAATAAAAAATTCCACAATGCACCTTTACATCCCAACATCCGTCTGGCCACACCCCCATCAGCTTACCTACATAAGCAGGGGTGGGGCCACACACTCGCCTCCTTCTTCGCTTTCACCACAAGGAAGTGCCTTCGGTAGATCCCCACTTGACAAGGTTGCTAGTTGAAGAAAGTTGGAAAACAAGAGATACGTTGACATCATATCTTTATTTTCTCTCTCACTATTTTTCGAGAAAATACGGCGATATTGTCTTCGTTACTGGAGTGTCTGGAAGATGATGATCATTCTACACATCCACCGGTTTTTTCGTATTAGGAGTTCACGCCGCTGACATGCCTCCCAACTACAATCCTCCTTGCTGCGGCTGGATGGGGTAAGACCCTCCAGCAACACAGCTGGACTGTAGGACGCACCGACTGTTGTGCGAACCGGTGGGTTCCAGGTTTGGTGAGTAATGTTTGCTTGCGAGCACCACTTGTCTGTTAGTGCTATGGGGGCTAGCTGACAATGTTTACGAAAACCGGCCCCAGATTAGGGTCCTTCTGTTCAGCCTTTTAGGCGACGGCGGAGGATCTTGGTTTGAAGCCCATTATAGTCAAACTAGTGGGCCACGACCAGTAACTGGTGATCCCAGGATTTTCTGGACGAGTGGATGCTTCTCTGTCACCGTGTAGGCCCCATCTTTCATATACAAATGAGAGTATACCCTCACAAGGAAATGTGGGCATGGATGTTCGTTATCGGGAGATCCATGTTCAAGTCGGCTACAGCCCAGATGGGACTTGTGCTGGCCAGAGAAGAAATTTGTTTAACTTTCTCGTACATCCATTCGAGCATGAGGACCATTGTCCAGATGCCTGATAGGAGGATGAGTGCTAGCATAACTTTCACCAGGAACTGTCTAAAAATATCTCTCATGCGGAACTGAACATAATGTACAGAACATACTGAACATAATGTACAGAACGTACTGAACCTACAGAACAACATATACTGTGAACATAGTTTCCCCCTGGAAGCGGTTTGTTTATATTTACGTGGTACATGTTTGTCCTGGGTGTTCAGCATCATGATCCTGCCTTCCGATGACCTGCCTGAGAGGCCAAGCGGTGGAGCCTACGACCCGCACAGCAAGCGTCTGAGCGCAGGGAACGTCACCCACCCGCTGGTCACCCAGACGTACCGCTGCGTGGCCCCTTATGAGACCAGGGACACTAAGAAGCGTCCATTTAACATCTGCGGTGATGAGAATCTTGATGTGCTCATCAAAGACCCTTCAGGTTAGACGCTGACTTTTTAGTATCTTTATATGTGTTTATATAGGACTTTATATGTGTTTATATAGGACCTTTTATATGTGTTTGTATAAGACTCTAGGGGGCGAATTCATAAAGGGATTGCGCAGCTTTTTCTGACGCTATGCCGACGCAAATAGCTCTGAAACACAGTTTGCTTTTCACAGAGGAGGCGCAACAGGTGAAATTAGGTGGTAACTGTGCTCCATCCACATTGCGTCCGGTACTATTTGTACGTATTTAAATGAAGTAATATGGGCGGAACATGTTCCTTTTTCTATGCAAATGAGCATAGTCCCAAAACACTCCCAAATCACAAAGGCCAGCGCAAATTGCACCACGCAGTTAAAGTGACGCTCCTAACGAGAGACTCAGCAGCCACCATCACCCCAGTCATCACACACATAATAAACCTCTCCATAAAACAGGGACACATACCAAAATACTTCAAAATCGCGAGAGTAACCCCCGTGCACAAAAAGGGCAGCAAATTGGACCCAGGAAACTACCGCCCTGTTTCTATTCTTACCTCCATCTCGAAAGTCATGGAAAAAATAGTATATGAACAGGTCGAAAAGTACCTTGCGGAAAAATAATCGAATCTACGAATTCTAATCTGGCTTCAGAACATCCCACTCTGTTACGATGGGGTAGGTATATGTTGGACAGAGTTGAACAGAGGAGGCGGAATTGTTCTTTCACAATTAAACAGTTTCTTTATTGTGAACATGAAGCATAACACGACAAAACAAATACTTTGAAACAGGGAAAGAAAAGGGAAGACATTAGTCTCCAAAAACTAGGAAGCAGTTCTAACTCAAACTGAGAAATGTTTGCCGGGCAAACATCCACACGATAAATACTTTAATGAATAAATTAATACTAAATGGACAAAGCACGACACCAACCGTGGTATCACAATTATGCTCCCGACGTGAGCGATAACAAATGCTTTCAGGTAAAGTACTCATGTCTGTGATCAGAGAAGAACTGACAAAGGACAGCATACCAGAGGAACATTATGAAGGAGAGTAAACTACACACAGCGAATTAGAGCAATCAAGACAATTTAGAAGAGAGGAAATGGTGAAATACTCCAGGGTGATGCCAGGGCTTTCACTCCCAGGGGAGAGCAAAAGCCCAAACGTTACACCACTCCACTGACACATGCCTTCTCTATTTGAACGACCACATCAAACAAGAGGTGGACGCGGCCAAATACTGCGGCATGGTCATGCTGGACCTACAAAAGGCCTTCGACACTGTCAATCACTCCATTCTGATTGACAAGCTAAAAGCAATTGGTTTTGATAGTCTATCAGTGAGCTGGATGCAATCCTAGGGAGAGAACAGATGGTGGAGGTTCCACAAGGAAGCATACTAGGACCGTTACTGTTCCTAATTTATGCATCTTGTTCCTGTTCGCGGACGACTCAGCCCTGCTGGTCTCTGACAAGAACAAGTTACAGGTTGAAAAAACCCTCAGCTCGGAACTCGGCAGAATCTGCACCTGGCTCGCTGATAACAAACTATCATTACACCTGGGTAAAAGAGAGTTCATTCTCTTCGGATCAAATAACAAACTCAGCAAGACCAACGGCTTCTCAGTTACAGTGGGTGACAATATTGTCGCAAGAAAAGATGAAATTACATATGTGACGTACCTGGGTACGTGGGTTGGTCATTACCATTATTACTGTATTTATGACACCTTCTGAACATCAGGTTAGTATATTTAATGTGTTATGTTTTGTATGTGATGTGTGTGTGTGTGAACATGAGAGCTAATGCTGTCTCTTTTCTCTCCCTGTCAGGTGCTGCCCGTCCCTACACTGAAGAGTGCTGATTGCCTAATGAATGACAGCTGATGGCAATCACCTCGAGAGGGATGGGTAGCCAAATACCTGACAGCACACACACGTCTGGGCGCCTCATTCTGTCAATTGCCAGTGACCAGAGTAGAGTGAGGTTGCCATTGTTTGCCACTGTGGTGGAATTGATACTGTGCTTATCTACTGCTTCGGGTGGACTAAAGTACTAATATATGTATATAGATATTGTTGGCCTCTGCGCCACTCCTCCATTGGAGTAAGTATTCTCTTGTTGGCTTTAGGCCGAATTCCACTGAGTGTGGAATTGTACCATTGGTACCTTTGCTGGGGGTTTTCCCAGTACCAACCTCTGGCTGGTTGGTGAGTGTCTGTGGGCGCTTATCTAGTTTACTTTGTATTATACTTACCTTGTGTGTTCTCCCTTTATCCCTCTCCCTGTTTGTTAATTGTTTGTGGGTTGTTTTTTCCATTTGTTGCCTATTTAAATATCAGTGGAGGTTTAAATCCCTACCCTGCATAATAAATATAATTTACTATTTTTGGAACAACGTCTTGTGTTTATTATTACCTACCTGCCCGGGACTGTTTTGAAAGCATTTACTGAGAGAGGCTGCTTTTGCTCATGTGTAGCCAGCTCCAGTTATTATTCTGTGTGGTCCTTAGACATTTGTACATGACAACATACCTGGGTTCCATCCTAGAGGCAAATCTTTCCTGTGACAAAATGGCATCCAATGTAATAAAAAAAGTCAACCAACAAACTAGATTCTTGTACCTGATCTCCTCTCTGGTAAACAAGAATACCCTGAAGACTCTGGCAGGAGCACTCATTCAAGGGTACTACGACTATGCTTGCACCTCATGGTACCAAAGCACCTCAAAGGCGCTAAAAACAAGATTACAAACATCACAAAACAAACTGGTCAGACTACTGCTTGCTTACTCCTAGAACCCACCTCACCCCTGACCACTTTGACAAACTAGGATGGCTTAAAGTAGTCGACAGAGTACAGCAACTTGCAATGGGCCTTGTCTACAAGATACACTACACGACTAAGGTACCCATGTACATGTCAAAATACTTCCCAAAGGTCAGTGAATACTGAAAGGGTAAAACATCAGGATCTGGGTTATTTTATGGCAGAGACTCGGATCAAAGAAGTGGACACGAAGACAGAAGTTGCTTTGTTAGCAAGAAAATATGGTGATTTACTGGTTTCTGAAGGTTGCATGAAAAAGTACAAACAGATCGATCTGTGACCCAATAATGGTGATGCAAGCCATACAGAGAGGCAGGTTACCACATTGAGTGAACAAGTCTTGTTTCCTCCTGGTATATATTAGCAGTTCGTCCTACCAGATAGAGGTTTGGTGACAGATGGTGTGACAGGTCTGATCATTAAAGGCATGGTTTACCCATGTGATATTCAAGGAAGTGCCGGCTGGTCTAGCACTGTGGTGACTTTCTGCTGAGTCAGAGATTAAATATAATGACAGAAAAGGGATGATTTGTACTAGAGGGTTCTTGTAATACAAGTTATTGTAATATGGAGTAGTGGAGTTTGAGATTGATTCTATCTATCAGGTCTAAGTGTTAATTTTATAGAGATTGGATAATCTATTTAGATAATAACATAGGGATTGGATTTAGATAACAACATATTTCCTGGCTTTCTGCTTAGTGCCAAGTCAGCTTTTCGCCAAGTCAGCTTTTCACCAGACTGTGACCAACCTGCAGGCCAGTTGGTCTATTCTTAAACTGCCTGATCTGGAAGTCTGACCAGGCAGAATGTAACCTTTTAATTAGGGAGAATAAAACAAATATATTGCATGCTTCTCTGGTTCTATGTAAGATATTAATTAACCATGATATATTATGGAGTAATCTATTGGGCAAATCTATGTGACAAATCTAAACTGTATGTTCCTATGTATATTTTAGGGAATGGAAGGGTCTACAAGCTCTCAGTGGTCAAGATCTATTTGTAACCTGGTCCCAGGACCCATAGTCACATTCCAAGTGGGGACCAGAGGAGTTTTAGATAGAAGAGCTAGTTTTAGATAGAATATATTAGAAGATATTAGATATAAATCTATCAATACCACAACCACAACACCAGAGGGAGCTCCACAAATCATGTTAAACCCAGATTCGGCTCAAACAAGGGACTAAACACGTTTCGCAATTAGGCCACATCAATGTGGAACGCCCTACCCACAGCTGTAAAGGAATGTGAATCACTACCCACATTCAAAACCACTCTCAAAGAGCACCTACGGGAGACTGCAATTCGAAACGATAGGTTATGACTATAACCAAGTTCTGTTAGTTAGGGGCGATGCTTGGCATCACTACTGCACTATCTCGCGTACGTGCACGCGTACTGAATAAACCACAAATGTACCTCTAATACCAGTATTAGTCTGACCACACCCCTCATCAGCTTACCTTCATAAGCAGGTGTGTGGTCACCTGCTCTCCTCCTTCCCAAGCTTTCACCACAAGGTGAGGACAAGGGCTGCAGCGGTCGTCTGATGCCAAGCATCGCCCCTAACTAACAGAACTTGGTTATAGTCATAACCTATCGTTCTGTATCGTTAGTGGCTTAGCTTGGCATCACTACTGCACAAGGGAGGCCAAGCGGAGCCACTTGGCTGACAAATACACCCCGCTGACAGCCCCCCAAAACCATCAGAACAGGGAGGGCCGAGCCCCCCCGACCCCCCCTAATGGAGGGTATCCCCCCTATTAGAGGCTTCACGGGAAGGCGACGGACCCGACCGTGCGAAGAGGCACTCAAGCAACTTAACGCACAGGGTGAGCAGACCGTAGCTTGACCCCACGACTACACACACGCACAACCCGCATGCCACCCGGGAACGAACGGAGGAACAACCTCGTTACTGCCCCCAGAATCACGGGGCCAAGGGCAAACCCAACCCCGTGGCAAGGCCGTAGCAGCGGAGCGCGAAGGAAGACCCAGACCCACCAAAAGGACTGGACTCCCTGGAATGGGGGCCCGGAGAAGTCCATGATGCCAGCATCAAGACCCCACCAGGTGGGCACGTAGTGCCCCGCCCCCCACATCGCCAGCGTATTTGGACAAAGGCCCCTCAGTTACTGCACCTGGTATTCCCAGGCGGAAACCCATCCAAGTACTAACCAGGCCAGAACCTGCTTAGCTTCCGAGATCGGACGAGATCGGGCGTGTTCAGGTTGGTATGGCCGTAAGCCGAGCGGGCCCCGTCCCCCCAATAGTACACCGCCTGGCACACTGACCCTGCAGAACAGGCAGTCAGCATGGCCGTAAGCACACAAAAAGGTTAACCAACGGAAGCAGGCAGCGCACCGGGGAAAAACCAGGCAACAGGCTGTTAACCCTAGCCTGGAGACTGCGGACGAGACAGGCGCCAGAGGGGACAGCTGAACACAGCCGCCCCGGCGGAAGGAGCGTAAGCTGGCGGTGTTGCATGACCAAGCCTCCATTTAAAAACCCCCACCCAGAGGGGTCGAGGCAGAGAAGGCTGACACGATTGGCAGACGTCATGAACGTGCAGGGGCACCCTCAAACGGTGAACCCGGGAGTTGACACTGCTCCAACACACCAGGGAATCAACCACCTCGGTGTTACCCAATGCGGTGGTTGTTCCTATAACCCCTCAAGAAAAAACTCCAAAACACACCTGCGGGCATACACCGGCTATACCGCAGTACAAGTGTTTCAGTTTCCAAAAAGGGTTAACCCAGGCCTACGGGTCGCAAACATCACTTCGGACCGGGCCTGGCGGTACGGGAAGCACAGGGTCACCAGAGGAGGTCAAAAAACCACCCCCACAGGCCCCTCTTCGCCATGCGTGAGAGAGGAGCGAAAAATAACGGAGAACCAGCCCCTAAGCACACCGTACCTGGTATTCCCCGGCGGTCTCCCAACCAAGTACTAACCAGGACCAACCTGCGTAGCGGCCGAGATCCGACGAGATCGAGCGCGTACAGAATGGCATGGCTGTAAGCCATGACGACAGTGCTGAGTAAAAACATACCCAACCAGGGTCTCCATAGCGCTTAACCCTGTGACACCCAGACCGACCCGGCATTTTTCCCCCTGAAAAAAGCCCAAGTCCCTCAGGGTACCAGAACAGCAGATCTGCATCCCCGGCGGACAACGGGTTCAACTGATCTGGACCAGCGTGACCAGAACCAGTCCCGTGCCCTAACCACGCCGACATGCCTACTCCAGGAGAAGGGCAGATATGCGTGTCGATCTTAACATGAAAAGAAGGCGCCACCCAGACGTTCGGACGAACCGCGCCTGGTGGCCCACCCCAAGGGCGTGAGACCCCACTACATATGTTCAGATCCATCCCGTCATCATCCCCCAGACATGAACGAGAATCCGTCGACAACCCACCCAGGTCATGGGATGTGGTCGTCGGAAGAGGAAAAACCCCCATCTCAGTTGCTTTATAAAAACGCTGTTTCAACCACAAGCAACCAAGGCGTGCCAGTCAATCGCCTGTTCACAGCGAGCTAGCACTATACGTGCGTCGGGACACACCCCCATCAATGAACAGGCTATTTAGACCTGTCATTGAATCCCCAAGGCGCCCAGGGGAACGACAAGAGGGGTGTGACACTCCCTAACTCCAACACTTCTGGAATAGAAAGAAGGAATCATCAACAGTATGTATCCCAGTCTACACAGCCGGGGTAAAAAATGTTCACATTTTTACATCCCACCACCCTCCCATAGGAAAGAGACGGGGATCCCCAGAGAGACTTCCCACGCGAGCTGTACAGATTGAAAAGAATATATTGCACCTTGAGCCATGTAAAAAACTGGTTTTAGGGCCTCCGGGGAAGAGGCACTGAACCCATACACACTCAATAAACGAATTGAATCGAATATACATACAATAGAAAAGGACCCTTCTAGAGGGTCCACTCACTTTGACAATCTGAGGAGGAAGGCTCTGTACTCTGATGGAGGCTTCCTCACATGGAAGAAGGAGTCCGAACTCACAGAAGGCCTGAATAGGCGCTTGGTGAGGAGGAGCCCTGACCACCCCCCCTGAAAACAGATCCATCACATGGACCTGAACAGCACACGGAAGTCCTACCAACAGAGACGCGCACGGTGACGTACTCTATGGCGGGGGAATTCCTGCGGTGCATTTCCCCCCCCCCCCCCCCCCCCCCCCCCCCCCCCCGTAACGTGCCGAACCGCCACGTGACGGGAACCTTGAAGGACAGGGGGTGTACCCCTGACCGACAGAACAATGGGGAGAGGAAAGGTTACCAGTTCACCCCTTCACGACCCCACACCCATGATACGACGTAACGACAAAAAGAGAATATGACACAGTCATAGTCAGCTCTATGAAGCGTTTCACAGCTCCACACAGCGCATGAGCTAACCTGCTATCTGATTTTTACTAAGGAAAAACACAGAATAGAGAGGGCTCTAAGAACCCCGGTCCAACATACACATGTGCTTCTGTGGCCAGTACAACCCAGTTGTAGGTCACATGACACACACAACCCATCATCACCTACAAAAAATGGCAAAAACACTCAACAGAGGAACGCCGTTTTTTTCACAATGAGAGAATACATCATTCTTGATTAGTATCGACCACAGGCCTTGCTAAGCACACATGACAGCAACCAAACCAATTTCCCTTTAGGAAATAAGTTTCTCCAGCTGATTTAGCACAACCTCAGCAATCAAGCTAAGAGTTACATCGTATCCCTACCACACAAAAGACACAATTAATGCACAACATGTCTGATAGGAGGTGATAAAGTCCCCAGGGAACCGGGGGGGAAAAAAACACAATCCTCCTATTTTACCCTCAATACGGCCAGTTAAAACAGGAAAACCTGTTAATGTGTGAACTCACTGTTCATTGTCATTACAGTCTGAGAAAGAACTCACTTGTCACCAAGCATAGCTTCATAGGTTAGTTGCCTTAGTAGTGAGTACACGGTACACATAAACACCATGATGTTTCTCACACAACAACCAGATCAATACATCACGATCTGCACGGAGAAGCTAACTGCCAGTGACAAAAACAGCTCACACATAACCCGCAACGTATCCCAAATGCATTGCAACAACACACGTTTTGGGAAAAAACACCGTTATTCACAATACATTTAGCAAGGTAAAACCAGAAGACGTGTTATGAGGTCTGGCCAACCCCGTACCTACCCGGAACGCAGATCAGCGAAGTGCAGTCACAAGACACCGTAGAACACAGCCGTCCTGTGTTGTTCGATCCGGGCAGCGTCGCCGCTCCAACCAGTCGCTACAGTCCTCTTTGTTGACGCAATCCCCGTCCAGGCTCAGGGCAGGGTCGACGAACATCCCCTGTCAAGGATGACGTCGTGGTCAAGAGTGTAAAACATGTTAAAATCAAAGCACGTTCAACAGAATAGCATCAAGCTAACGGCTGCTCCAACCGTTCGGGTGCTATTGCTTCCGCTCGCGAGACGCCGATCTAACGACGCACGCGATCAGAAGCGAGCTCCCGGCGGCGCGCGAGAAGCTAAGCTACCCCGCGCCAGGCCACTGACCGGCTAACCGTAAGCTATGAACATGTAAACAATGACATAACACTCACCCAGACAGGCCGCCGTTCTGAACCTCTCCTCACTTTTTAAGAGAAAAGAGAAAACAAGACGTCAACACCGCTTCACAACGGTGACATTACCACGTCCGACGGAAATCAGCACAGTACCAACTGGCCTGTGTAGCTGACTTTAAACATGAATCTGCCGCTATCGCACATTACATGCACATATCCCCTCGTGAAGGAATACTCTCATTTGGATATGAAAGATGGGGCCTTAACACGGTGACAGAGAGAATCCACTCGTCCAGAACACACAGGGATCACCAGTGTCAATGGTCGCGGCCCACTATAGTTAAAACTATAATGGTCTTCAGACCAAGGTCTTCTGTCGCCTAGGTGGCTAAACAAAGGACCCTAGCCTGGGGCCGGTTTCCATAAACTTTGTCAAGTAGCCCCCATAGCACTAACAGACAAGTGGAGCCCGCCAGCAAACACTACTCACCCAACCTGGAACGCACCGCTTCTCACAACAGCGGCATGTCCGACAGTTCAGCTGTGGCCTGACAGGTTTCACCCCAACAAACACAGCAAGGAACTGCAGTTGAGAAGCATGCAGCGGCGTGCTCCCAATACGAAAACCGGTGGAGGGTTTTTAGAATGATCATCATCTTCCAGACACTCCAGTACGAAGACAATATCGCCGTATTTTCTCGAAAATAGTGAGAGAGAAAATAAAGATATGATGTCAACGTATCCTTGTTTCCCAAAGCTGTTCCTAATCCAATTTCTTCCATCATGGTGTCAAGTGTGGGGATCTACCGAGGCACCTCTTCCTTGTGGTGAAAGCGAGAAGGAGGAGAGCAGGTGACCACACACCTGCTTATGAAGGTAAGCTGATGAGGGGTGTGGTCAGACTAATACTGGTATTAGAGGTACATTTGTGGTTTATTCAGTACGCGTGCACGTACGCGAGATAGTGCAGTAGTGATGCCAAGCTAAGCCACTAACGATACAGAACTGGCCCATGTAAATGTCAAACCCAACCCCCTCCAATATACAGTTCCCCCCCCTCCCACCCCGCTTTTTTGGTTTTGGTGATTTCTAGTAATTCCAGAGAAAGACGCGATAATAGCACTTTAGTGGAATATACAAAACACGCTGTAATTTTTCGGCTGATTATCGAATCTTACTGAAATCAACGCTAGATCATCATTGTTGTCCTTCCTCGTGCATACATGAAATGGCGCTCGTAGCACGGCGCCCCCCCCCCCCCCCGCCCCCCCACCTTCTGCACTCAATGGAAAACATCCGCACATACACACACAGATACAGCATCGATCGGGTAGAAATACATATCAGATCAACGGTCAAATTCTTTTTTTCCTTATTTTCTATTTGTCTCCCATCCCAATTTCGTGTTTCCAATTCTCCCCTCCCCTGTCTTGAACGTTGCTCACATATGCCCCCCACTGGTCAGTTGTAGGGAGGATAGAAGCCTTGCATCACGTGTCCCCTCCGGTACACAAGGCGCTGAACGGTCGGCGAGTTAACCCGACTATTATCGGGTCTGGCGTCCAATGAGTCAACAATTGTGTGTATTGAGCTGTACTGTATTGTACCCATTCTGCAATCTGTTAATACAAATTTCAATCAATCAATCAAATCAAACATCTTCAGAGATCTGGTGGTAACTAAACAACATGAGCAACATGGAACAATTTAGGTGATTTTGGGCAAGCTCCCACTCGCTCGCCCGTATTCCGATCCACGCAATAATATTCACGGGGTAGATGTCGTCGTGGGACACAAGTTCCCAATGCATTGTCCTGTGGGATTATGCCCCCCCGCGGCGATATTAATTGAGGGGTGGATTTGCGGTGATTCTGCACCATGCATGGTCTCCACAAAATAATTTATAATTTATCATTTATTTATCCATCTTATTCAGCAGTAGGCTATTATGAGCAAATTAAATTGGCTGGATTGGACATTTTGATTAATTACTTCAAGGGGAGAATTGAGAAATTCGGCACTACTGATAGATGAAGTTATTTCAGTGAGTGTGAGTGAACAAAGCAAAGAGTGCTTGAGAGGTTAGTCACCTTACTAAAAAATGCTTCAAATATTTGCATGAATAGAACAATTAGATTGGACATTTGATTATGTATGTCATCACGCAGCACAAGCACAATACAACGATTAATATTTTTTTTTTCATTATTATTTATTTATCCCAAATTAACATTCTGATGGCCTGTCTGCAGGCTGTCGGCCCCCATGCACGTCGCTATACATTAACAGTCGTCTATTATAATCACATTTAACATTTTAAGCATTTTATGAGAAAACTAAATTTGTTAGATTGGACATTTGAAAACGGTCTCGAATGGCCAAAACATGTCTGGAGATTATAGCTTGCTAACGTTACTACTTAAACTCTTTTTCACAACACCAGTTAACCTGAAAGGCGTGCTAATCAGCAGTAATGCAACATCATGATTGTCAATTGATGGCAGTATCAATAAATAGACAGATTTGTTATAGGCTATATTAAGCAGCACATATAAATGACGAACTAACTTAGTTAATTAATAACTAACATAAATAGCATGGCAATAATACGTAGGTTATTGATCAATGAATGTATTGATAAATTAATTTATATTACAAATGATACACCAGTAGAAGTCATGTTATTTCCTCATTGTGAAAGTGCTGCGTGATTGTCGCTGGAAAATCTCCCGCTGTGTGGGTTCTCTCATTCATAACAATGGAAGCAATAACCGCAATAGCAAGAATATTAAGAGCTTAATTCCCTCTCCCTCATTTCGGGTTTATTTCCCCCCCTTCCTGATATCTGCCAACAGCGCTGGCAGGTGCAGACTGCTCCGCGAGCAAACTGTGCTTGAGCAAATCTGGAGCAAATCGCAAAAACCTATGGGTGTGTTTGCGCTAGTATCTCATCCGCGCAATGTCCTTATAGTGAATGGCTCGCAAAGGCGGAGCAGATGCCGCGTCGAATCGCGCGCAGTTAAGGGTGCTATTAGCACCGCGCAATCCATTCTTTGTGAATTTGCCCCGTAGGTGTTTCAAATGTCAGGACAGAAGTTGAAGTTTCCTGAAGGTTAGATTTTGTTTTGTCTGCAGGGTTGTGGCTGGTGAAGAATGATGATAAGCAACTGGCCTGGTTCCCAGCTCCCTACTTGGAGTCATGTGAGGAAGAGGAGGGTGATGATGATGACCTGGATGAATTTATTCTAGGAGGTGAGTAACCATATTTTTTTTTATTTTTTTATTTTTTTTACTTGACAAATAACTGAATGGGTTACTGTGCAATTGACACAACTTTGCTTGCGAATGAAGTAAATAAATATAATAGTATAATATTAGACCTGCTTCTTATGTCAGCTGCACCCAACAAAGAAAAGCGGCTGCAGCCAGGCCCGGGCAGCGCTGCGCCCACGCTCCCATGGAAAGAGGGCGTCAGCAGGCGCAGCAGTCCCGACTCTCCCGTCAGCCTCTCCCGCGACTGTGACTCCAGCTTCGGTTCTTGCAGCTCTGGGTCTGTTTTCCTCAGCGGATGTAAAATGCCCCCCACGATGCCACCGAAACCCACAACCCGGGAGATTCTGACCCACTGCACCACCATGAACCGCCGCAGGGCTGCCTTGGTCGCCCAGCAGCCAAAGCCTATCTAGTGGTAGTGGAGAACTGATCTTAAACCCCTCTTTTCTTGATCCTCCAATCACAACTGTTGCTTTCCTATTGGTCCTATAGGTCCGCTGAACAGGAACCGGGTAAATCTGCATTTTACTATTGTTATGTATGGGGTTTATGTATTGTAGGCATATCTTGTTTGCTTCTGTTTTGTGTTGTTTTTGTCTCCCTCTTCTGTTTCTACTTATCCTTTTCTCAGATGATAAAACAAGGGAGCTGTTAAACCAGAAATGTTTGTGTGACCGGTGTACTCTTGACGGCGTTGTGTATTAATGATGACAGACATGGATGACTGTTGATGATCTTTATTTCCTCCTGTTAGGTTACAATTCAACACATTGCACCAGCATTAGGAACAGCCACCTGCACTGCACGTGAGCCTCTCTGAGTTCCGGAGAGACTCTCTCATAAGAATTACACATTTTAATACATATAATTACATTGGAAAAATATACACAATTGAATACAAAACAGACCAAAAACATGGGAGCTACTGTACACACATACCTGTTAGGTTACAATTCAACACATTGCACCAGCATTAGGAACAGCCACCAGCACTGAACGTGAGCTACAATTGGGAAAAGACGTGATTCCATTAACTACCATGTCACCAGCGCACGTGGGTGCAAACCTCCTTACATGCTAGGCTACTAATGTGCATTTATACAGTTCCCTAACCCAGTCAAAACTCCCACCAAACAATTGCACAGGTACATATTATCAACAGGAGTTACATTACAAACTCGTTTCACAGTTTAGGAATGTAACATACAACTTCTAACAACTTTGAGACCGAAGTCTATCATTGAACATAAGAATTAGTCCTCACCCTCTCTGAGTTCCGGAGAGACTGACGTATCAACCAAGAAGCAGGCAGGATGTTTGCTCCGGAAAGGAAGTGTGTCGATTTCAAAATAAAAGCCTTAACTCCCAAAAGTGCAATAAAACAAAACGAAAGGAATGAAATCAACTCAAATCAATAAAATAAAACGTTTAGGAGTATTAGTGGAATGTATTAAAGTGTATTTTGTGATGGGGTGTAATTATCTATACAAGGCAACAAGGCACTTGTTACATTCACCCCCCAGAATTACACCTACATCGAAGGAAAAAAACTGTGCCTACCTCGCGTCACACTAGTCACAAGCTTACTATGAGAACCACACACTGCGGAACAATCCAACAATACCTGTCACCTAATAAAAGGCCAGGAGGGCACCAGGAGTGGCCAACTCCCACCATACCTCCAGGGATAACGACGGTGCCTTATACACCATCCAGCTACACTTGACCATACCATGATGAGGGCACATACACATAAATAAAAATGTCACTCCTTATCACCACAAAGGACACTGTATCAGGCTGTAAGTGCTATACACAACACTGTAGCTAACCTCTACACATGTTTGATAGAGGCTTGTGGCTCGAAGCCCATCATACTCTCAAGCTGGACCATTGTCTCTATCAGCTGAAAGACTGGCCTGATGACCCTACCGAACCTGGACGTGTAGTGTTCAGAGGTCTGTGGACCCTGGCTCTGACCAGGCACACTGACACTCATTAGCTCAGGAGTACGCCCTGGTTGTGTGGACACAACACTGTCCTCATGCTGGACTACAGCAGGGGGGGAACTCGGTGGAGCAAGCAACAGTAGGGGGACTGGCGGCACTTGCCACTGGAAGCTCACTCAGAGCAGGGGACATCCCTGGGGGGAATACGGACGTAGCCCGTCATACTCACTCTCCACTGAAGACTGCTCTTGCACCCATGATGCGGTGCGATCCCCATCAGGTCCATCTCCCATGGAATGTCCATCTCCCATGGAAGGCTCTGCTGCCACACTGTCCGCGTCTGAGGCGCTAGCTTCAGGCATGACTGAGAGGGAGGCTTCACCAGGCGCACAGGTGTCGCTGTCCGCGGCTAGACCCTCATCGTCAAATGACCCGTCCAAGGGGAGGAAGTTGACCTGAAGCAGGAGGTTCCTGTGGACTGTTTTCTCCCGTCCAGTCCGGTCCCTGATCCGATATATGTGGCACTGTGGTCTGGAAGCGATGACGGTGTAGACGTCCGGCTCCCATTTGTCCACCAGCTTCCGCTTCCCTCTGGCACCCTTGTTCGCCACCAGGACCCGATCACCCACCGAGAGGGGCAAGCCCTTCATCTTTTTGTTGTACTGGTCAGCCTGATGCCCCTGTTCCACTGAGGTGTGCCTCTGGGCAAACAGCATAGCAGACTGGAGATCGGCCGCCAGGGACTTCACATAGGCATCATAGTCACAGACCACCTCGTCCTGGAGCACATTCTTAAACAGCAGATCAACTGGCAGACGCGGGACCCTCCCGAACATCAAGTAAAGGGGGGCAAAGCCAGTCGTCTCATGCTGTGTACAATTGTAGGCGAAGGTCAGGCTCTGGACCATCTGGGGCCATCTGTGCTTAGACTCCGATGGCAGGGAGCGCAGCATTCCACCCAGGGTCCGATTGAATCTCTCAGTGCCACCATTCCCCATAGGGTGATACGGAGTGGTCTGGGACTGCGTGACCCCTGCTAACTCCAGCAGCTCCGCCATCAACTCACTCTGGAAGTTCGCTCCTTGGTCCGAATGCAGGCGCTGTGGGAAGCCATACACACAGAAGTAGTTGTCCCACAGCTTTTTAGCAACCTTCTTCGCGGTTTTGTCTTTGCAGGGGAAGGCGTGGGCCAGCTTTGTAAAGTGGTCAGTTATGACCAGAACATCCACAGACTTGTTGTTATTATCTTCAGCTGACCAGAAGTCGATGCACACCAGCTCCAGTGGTGCAGACGTTGTTATGCTCTCCAGAGGGGCTCTGGCCGCCGGCTCTGGAGTCTTGCTGAGTACACATCTGGGACAGTTCCTCACATGGCCCCGCACATCCTTCTCCATGTCATACCAGTAGAAACGCTGACGTACGAGAGACAGCGTTCTAGGTTGACCTTGGTGACCAGCCAAGTCATGCACTCCAGACAGCGCCTCCGACTTCAAGGACTCAGGCAGAACATACTGGAACCTCTTGTGCCTGGTCATGTGGTCCTTCGTAACCCTGTACAAGATGCCGTTCTGCATAGCGAGCCTCTCCCACTGCTTCAGCATTCTCAAGGCGGGCTGATCCTCATAGCAGCGCTCGCGTCTGGAGGGTCTGCGGCCCCTTTCGACTTAAAAGATGACTCTGGAGACGGTGGCGTCTTTTCGCTGGCGGGCCTGCAGATCGGCCAACGACAAGGAGGAGACTGCGTCGTGGTCGGCAGTGACAACAGTGGACAGGTGACCCGCCATAGATACTTCCCTGTGTCTTGGCGCAGAGTCCCAGTCTTCCTGGGAGGAAAGCACCGTGGAGGTCTCATCCGCCGACATGGACACATCAGCAACCGCACATCCAGAAGGGGTCACTAGAGCTTGGGGCTGGCATGTTAGACGGAAGATATCCTGCACCCCCCTGTTCTCCACATCACACACTTGCTCCAGAAGAGCGGAGTAAGGCTCGGTCAAGAGACGCCGGCTGAGCGGCCTCACGAAGGGATCTCTGCTCAGCGCATCGGCCACTGTATTCAGCCTCCCAGGCACATGCTTGATGTCGAAGCAGTAAGGGGCCAGCTTGGACACCCAGCGCTGCTCGCATGCATCATGTTTAGGCTTGGTCATGATGTATGTGAGTGGATTATTATCAGTCCACACAGTGAACTTGTGACCCTTGAGCCAGTGACTGAATTTGTCACACACTGACCATTTGAGGGCCAGGAACTCCAGTCTGTGGGCAGGATAGTTCGCTTGACTGCGGCTGAGCGACTTGCTCGCAAAGGCGATTGGTCTGGCCTTCTCCTCCCCGACAGGGACTTGAGAGAGCACTGCTCCAATACCGTCCAGCGACGCATCAGTGGAGAGGATGAACAGCCTCTCAAAGTCCGGGTGAGCCAGCACTACACAGTCGACGAGCGCCCTCTTGAGCTCCTCAAACGCAGTCTCACAGGCGGGAGTCCAGTCCTCAGGAGTCAGCTTCCGGAACGTACCGGCTCTCGTACGACCAGCACTGGTCTTCCCTTTCCTCTTCTGGCCAGCTGTCAAGGCGAAGAGGGGCTTGGCTATACTGGAGCAGCCATGTATGACATTTTGGTAATACAACACCATGCCGAGGAAGGATCTCACTCTCTTCTGAGCGGGAGTGCGGCCATCCGACTCCATCAGATCCTCTCTCTGGAAGCCAGAGATGACGGAGACCTTCTCTTGGTCGACAGAGACTCCACTGGCATCGACCACATGACCCAGGAACCTGACCGACCTCTGTAAGAAGTTGCATTTCTTCTGTGAGAGCTTGAGGTTGTTCACTCTGAGTCTGCAGAAGACCACCTCCAATCGCTTCAGCGCCTCCTCCTCAGACGGCGCAAACACCAGCAAGTCGTCCAAGTAGCACAAGAGGCTGGAGTAGTTGAGGTCGCCAAAGATGCCGAGCATCATACACATGAAAGATGCCGGACTGTTGCACAGGCCTTGCGGGAGTCTGTTGTACTCGTACAAGCCCAGTGGTGTTGTGAAGGCAGTGTACCGCCGGTCAGACACATGGAGAGGAACGTTGTAGAACCCTGAGGTCAGATCCATGGTGCTAAAGAAAGCGTTCCCACCAAGGGCAGCAAGGCAGTCGGATTGATGGGGCAACGGATGAGCATCTTTGACGGTCTTTGCGTTGAGCCAGCGGAAATCCGTACAGATCCTGAGGTCTCCATTTTTCTTCCACACCATGACCAGAGGTGAGGCATACTCGCTCATCGACTTGGAGATTATCCCCTTCACCTCCATCTCAGTCAACACCTCTCTCAGTTTGTGATAGTCAGCTGGGGGGGACACGCCTAAATGGCAGGTGGAATGGGCGGTCGTCTGAGAGGTGGATACGGTGCACAAAGTATTTGACCTCTCCACAGTCCAGCTTGTCCTTGGAGAAGACATCTTGATACGTCACCAGTAGGTCAGCTAGCCTCTTCTTCCCGTCAGGAGACACCTCACATGACTTGATGTTCACGTCCTCCAGTCCACAGTCGGCCAACATCTGCTCAGCATCTAACGAGGAGCCAGGAGAGGCGGAGGAGCTGGAGACACCAGACTGCTGCTGACTTCAGCCTTTGGAGAACGGACTTGATTACATTAGTGCCAATTATAAACTCGTCTCTCTGACCTGGCACAACCAACGTAGGAACCACAAATTTTGACCCACAAACTTCAATCTCCAAATCATACACACACTTTGGTCGAGTAGTCAAGCCACCACAACCAACCAGCACCACATTCACAGGTGCCGGCTGGACACGAGGGAGAACACCAGCGGTTTGTAACTTTTGTTCACCCTCCTCACTGAGCGTGCATGACATACTACCAGAATCCAACATCCCCCTCAATGTGTACTTGTCACTGACTAATACTGGAGCATAAAACAGTTCACTAGTTCCGTTCACTCTCTGTGACCCAACAAAGATGGCTGTTTCGTCTTCTGGAAGTAATCTGCAGCTGTTTACATAGATGGCTTTTAAGTCTGGTTCTCTCTCGAGGGTTTCATTCACTTTGCCCATACTATCCCTCTCACTGCATGGGCTGGCTAGTTTAAAGGGACAGCATTGACAGGATGGGTCTGAGCGGGCCTGTTGGAGGGAGATGCTGATCCTGCTGATGGCTGGGAGATGCCAGGGCATGAGTCCTCATAGTGACCAGGGCGGAAACAGCGGTGGCACAGCCGATAGAGCATACAGTGTTGATAAGTGTTATGCCTGCTGTCTTGACACACTTCGCATGGGTCGTGCTGGTTGTGCGGGTAACTCTGCTGATTCGGTCTGGCCTGGTTGCGCGAGTAACTCTGCTGACTCGGTCTGGCCTGGTTGCGCGAGTAACTCTGCTGACTCGGTCTGGCCTGGTTGCGTGAGTGGTACGTCTGCCCATTACTTGGCTGGATGTGGGAGCGAGACGGCTGACCAGGCTGAGCCTGTACTGCTGGGGCCAGCGAGGCCGAACACAGTGAGAGCACACGGTCTAACAAGTCAACCACCTGATGAAGGCCAGGGTCTACAGAGGAGGGGTCATTAAGACGGGTGTAGGAGGGCTGAGGGCCTGCGCTGCGGCTAAGACCCTGTGGGGCTCACCAAGCCGTTCATGAGAAGAGCCAAAGGAGGGAGGCTGCTGTGACTGCACAACAACCGAAGACTGCTGGGCCCCACCATACAGGACAGGAGGGGATGGGCCACCAGCCATGGGGCTCTGACTGCATGCCGAGATGTTAACCTGCTGTGCCCGTGAACTGGATCTCCTTTGGTCTCTCTGGTAACCATCTAGATGCTCCTGGACCTCAGCTGCAGTCCACTGCTCCACAGGCTTCAGCTGGAAGGACATAGCTAGACTGGGATCTGGGCAGTGTGTAATTAGCATCATCACGACCTCGGCGCTCGAATCATCAACACACCGACCCCGGCGACATAGACACTCATCTGCAACATCGATTGCTTTATTCAGCCGGACCCAGTAATTCATCACTCCCTCACTAGGCCTGGGAACCATGGCATAGAAGTCGGCCATGGGCATACTGGAGTATGTCAGCTCGCTGAAGTTACGCTTTAAAATGTCAAACACAGCTGCAGGGGTCATATTGGCAGACAACTCAGGCCGGCTACGCAGTGACACCTTCACTATGTCTCTAGCTTTACCAGTCAACCTGCCCATCACTAGATCACACAATTCTCTGTCGGTTTTACAACTCGTTCTAGACAGATACACTAGCATCATGTCTTCCCACTCATGTATGGAGACAGCTCTGTTACATGTTTTAAGAATACACAACCCTACTTTCCTTCTCTTGGTTGAAAGAGACATTGAATACAAGCTGGTAGGTTCTTACTCTTAGCACGAAAAATGACCTCCAAGGTTTTTATGTAAACCATGCCCACCTTAGGCTATGTTTAGCACGGTTGCAGTTCGAGGCACAGGAGAAAGAGAGCTGCGGAATTAGGGCTGGGCGATATGGCCAAAAACATTATCACGATAAAATAATAAAATTATTTTCACATCACTCGATATCGATAATTATCTATATACATGAAATAATTATTTCTGTCAAGTTTAATTAACTTCTTATGCCCGGCTATTAATACTCACTTTTTTGCTGCGGTAGAACGAAGTAGAACTCAACCTCACTACGAGTTGGAGAGCCGTCGCGTGTCGAGTCTACCCTTTGAGAAGCTTTGTGGTCCCGGCTTGAATTCTCCATGAATGTGTCCATATAAATCAATTTAGTTAGATCCAACACTGTCTGAATGTTTCTTTGTCGTAAAAGATTGTAAAAGCAGACACTAGCGTTTGTTGCTGCGCCGCTACGGAGGTACTTGCAGTTGCAGCACGAGTTTCACTGGTTCTTCTTGGCTGTCGGCTAACGCCACCACTCCTTTCCGACTGAATTCACTTGCATTCAGTGTACTCTTACGGGTGATACTGTTTCAGGTGATAGAACATGTTTGTCGTCTTACCCGTTTTGGTTAGCACCGGTCTTCGACACATTTTGCAACGAACGCTGCTCTGATTCTTGTCCCCTTTCTTATTTACAATTTCTTCTTATTTTTATTTTTTTAATTATCTTTATTCGCTTTTTTCTGGTCGCGCAGGACCGACAGCTTTTTTTTGGCCATGCAGGACCAACAGTGGTGAGAGGGTGAAATGGGAGGAGAAGAGGGGAAGACATGCGGCATATGGCCACCGGGTCTGGGAAACGAACCGTAGGGTTGTCGTCTCCTTCGCTGTTGCACGAATTTTCGTTCATTTTCCTAACTAAGCTAATCTCCTCAGAATGATAACGAAACAAAACAGTAGCACATGGACGGCTGTGGTGCGTGAGCGCGTCATCACGTAACGTAGCTCTATTCCTGAGTGGTTGTTAGTGCATGTGCATGATATCCAAGCATGGAAAATAGATATATCGACCACGTTTCATATTTATTTCGAGGAAATAATTTATCGCGATAATTATCGTTATGGTTTTATCGGTCAGCCCTATGCTGAATACAGTCATCGGTTGGCTATTCTGAGAATGGAGCTGAAAATGGAGGCTGAGATCTCCAACCGCCGGATTTACGTTTGCGCTTTAAAAAAATATCAAAATGTTAACCCTCTTTTTCTCTGCCTGATTTTCTATTTTTCGCCCCATCCCAATTTTTTGTCATTATGCCAATTCCCCCCCTCCCCTACCTGGTTGTTGTGCGCATGTTCCTCCTACTGGTCGGTACAAGGGAACCCTGAAGTCCACCACATGCTTCCTCCGACACATAATGCGGACCCAGTGGCGGCCCCCTCAGGCCCTGCCCTGGTTATATGAGAACAAGAACAATAATTTTTTTGTTTTTTGTTTTATAGCCCTATAAATAATATAAACATGTTTAAAATGAATAATATTTACTCATTTTAAGTATGTTTGTGTTTCCAATGCACAATATAACGTTACTATATAAAATAAAAAATACTCGTTTTCAGGAACAGGAAGTGACTAACTTTTTTTTAATTTTTTTATTTTTTTGTATTTCTCGGCCCGGGCTAGACGCGATAGCGCTCTGAGTGCGCGTCACTGTTCGATCGCTGTATCCGTCACAGCCAATCAGTGCGTAACGCGTTGTGCGTTGAAATATGACTATTATGTTGGAATCCGGGCACGATTTGAAGCGGTCTAGTCAAGCGTTTAGAATTTCCGTCTAGAATTTCCATAGCCGCATTTCGCGGAGACGCTCTCTGATTGGCCGATGCGGCGATGCCAGTTTTTTCCTTAGCCACAGTTTGCAACATGTTCGAAGCTGTGTGTTGTGAACTTGTGATTCAGTCTGGAGTCTGGACAGTGGGCAGTGAGTGGAATGGATATACATCGACAACAGTCTGGGGGACAGTCAGTTGACATACACTTTATTAAGCCCTCCGGCTGGACCACGTTCAATTAAACAAAGTGAGTTAATTCTCTCTCTCTCTCTCTCTTAGCCAACTCAGCTAACTTTAGCTGCTGTTAGCCACTCAGCTAATGCTTAACTAACGCTCTCTCTCTCTCTCTCTCTCTCTCTCTCTTCTCTCTCTCTCTCTCTCTCTCTCTCTCTCTCTCTCTCTCTCTCTCTTCTGTTATGCTGCACCCGCCGTGGTCTCTCTCTCTCTCTCTCTCTCTCTCTCTCTCTCTCTCTCTCTCTCTCTCTCTCTCTCTCTCTCGCTCTCTCTCTCTCTCTCTCGCTCTCTCTCTCGCTCTCTCTCTCTCTCTCTCTCTCTCTCTCTCTCTCTCTCTAATTTCGCCGCGTGTGGGGCATAACCACTCACTCAGACAATGAATGGTAACTTGTTTAAAATGACGAGATATACAAATGTGTTTATTATTGAATGGATCTGAC
>NC_140173.1:70506436-70518936 GCF_963971535.1 Notolepis coatsorum
GTCTGTAGTGTAGAGGTACAGTAGGTATGTAGTGTAGAGGTACAGTAGGTCTGTAGTGTAGAGGTACAGTAGGTCTGTATTGTAGAGGTACAGTAGGTCTGTAGTGTAGAGGTACAGTAGGTCTGTATTGTAGAGGTACAGTAGGTCTGTAGTGTAGAGGTACAGTAGGTCTGTATTGTAGAGGTACAGTAGGTCTGTAGTGTAGAGGTACAGTAGGTCTGTAGTGTAGAGGTACAGTAGGTTGCCTGTATTGTAGAGGTACAGTAGGTCTGTAGTGTAGAGATACAGTAGGTCTGTATTGTAGAGGTACAGTAGGTCTGTAGTGTAGAGGTACAGTAGGTCTGTATTGTAGAGGTACAGTAGGTCTGTAGTGTAGAGGTACAGTAGGTCTGTAGTGTAGAGGTACAGTAGGTTGTCTGTAGTGTAGAGGTACAGTAGGTCTGTATTGTAGAGGTACAGTAGGTTGTCTGTAGTGTAGAGGTACAGTAGGTCTGTATTGTAGAAGTACAGTAGGTCTGTAGTGTAGAGGTACAGTAGATCTGTATTGTAGAGGTACAGTAGGTCTGTAGTGTAGAGGTACAGTAGGTCTGTAGTGTAGAGGTACAGTAGGTATGTAGTGTAGAGGTACAGTAGGTCTGTAGTGTAGAGGTACAGTAGGTCTGTAGTGTAGAGGTACAGTAGGTCTGTAGTGTAGATGTACAGTAGGTCTGTAGTGTAGAGATACAGTAGGTCTGTAGTGTAGAGGTACAGTAGGTCTGTAGTGTAGATGTACAGTAGGTCTGTATTGTAGAGGTACAGTAGGTCTGTAGTGTAGAGGTACAGTAGGTCTGTAGTGTAGAGGTACAGTAGGTCTGTAGTGTAGAGGTACAGTAGGTCTGTACTGTAGAGGTACAGTAGGTCTGTATTGTAGAGGTACAGTAGGTCTGTATTGTAGAGGTACAGTAGGTCTGTAGTGTAGAGGTACAGTAGGTCTGTAGTGTAAAGGTACAGTAGGTCTGTATTGTAGAGGTACAGTAGGTCTGTAGTGTAGAGGTACAGTAGGTCTGTAGTGTAGAGGTACAGTAGGTCTGTAGTGTAGAGGTACAGTAGGTCTGTAGTGTAGAGGTACAGTAGGTCTGTAGTGTAGAGGTACAGTAGGTCTGTAGTGTAGAGGTACAGTAGGTCTGTATTGTAGAGGTACAGTAGGTCTGTATTGTAGAGGTACAGTAGGTCTGTAGTGTAGAGGTACAGTAGGTCTGTATTGTAGAGGTACAGTAGGTCTGTAGTGTAGAGGTACAGTAGGTATGTAGTGTAGAGGTACAGTAGGTCTGTATTGTAGAGGTACAGTAGGTATGTAGTGTAGAGGTACAGTAGGTCTGTATTGTAGAAGTACAGTAGGTCTGTAGTGTAAAGGTACAGTAGGTCTGTATTGTAGAAGTACAGTAGGTCTGTATTGTAGAGGTACAGTAGGTCTGTAGTGTAGAGGTACAGTAGGTCTGTAGTGTAAAGGTACAGTAGGTATGTAGTGTAGAGGTACAGTAGGTCTGTAGTGTAGAGGTACAGTAGGTCTGTAGTGTAAAGGTACAGTAGGTCTGTAGTGTAGAGGTACAGTAGGTCTGTAGTGTAGAGGTACAGTAGGTATGTAGTGTAGAGGTACAGTAGGTATGTAGTGTAGAGGTACAGTAGGTCTGTAGTGTAGAGGTACAGTAGGTATGTAGTGTAGAGGTACAGTAGGTATGTAGTGTAGAGGTACAGTAGGTCTGTAGTGTAGAGGTACAGTAGGTCTGTAGTGTAGAAGTACAGTAGGTATGTATTGTAGAGGTACAGTAGGTCTGTATTGTAGAGGTACAGTAGGTCTGTAGTGTAGAGGTACAGTAGGTCTGTATTGTAGAGGTACAGTAGGTCTGTAGTGTAGAGGTACAGTAGGTCTGTAGTGTAGAGGTACAGTATGTCTGTATTGTAGAGGTACAGTAGGTCTGTAGTGTAGAGGTACAGTAGGTCTGTAGTGTAGAGGAACAGTAGGTCTGTAGTGTAGAGGTACAGTAGGTCTGTAGTGTAGAGGTACAGTAGGTCTGTATTGTAGAGGTACAGTAGGTCTGTAGTGTAGAGGAACAGTAGGTCTGTAGTGTAGAGGTACAGTAGGTATGTAGTGTAGAGGTACAGTAGGTATGTATTGTAGAGGTACAGTATGTATGTAGTGTAGAGGTACAGTAGGTATGTAGTGTAGAGGTACAGTATGTCTGTAGTGTAGAGGTACAGTAGGTATGTAGTGTAGAGGTACAGTAGGTCTGTAGTGTAGAGGTACAGTAGATCTGTAGTGTAGAGGTACAGTAGGTATGTAGTGTAGAGGTACAGTAGGTCTGTAGTGTAGAGGTACAGTAGGTCTGTAGTGTAGAGGTACAGTAGGTCTGTACTGTAGAGGTACAGTAGGTCTGTAGTGTAGAGGTACAGTAGGTCTGTAGTGTAGAGGTACAGTAGGTCTGTAGTGTAGAAGTACAGTAGGTCTGTAGTGTAGAGGTACAGTAGGTCTGTATTGTAGAGGTACAGTAGGTTGTCTGTAGTGTAGAGGTACAGTAGGTCTGTATTGTAGAGGTACAGTAGGTTGTCTGTATTGTAGCGGTACAGTAGGTCTGTATTGTAGAGGTACAGTAGGTTGTCTGTATTGTAGAGGTACAGTAGGTCTGTATTGTAGAGGTACAGTAGGTCTGTAGTGTAGAGGTACAATAGGTCTGTATTGTAGAGGTACAGTAGGTCTGTAGTGTAGAGGTACAGTAGGTCTGTAGTGTAGAGGTACAGTAGGTCTGTAGTGTAGAGGTACAGTAGGTCTGTAGTGTAGAGGTACAATAGGTCTGTAGTGTAGAGGTACAGTAGGTCTGTAGTGTAGAAGTACAGTAGGTCTGTAGTGTAGAGGTACAGTAGGTCTGTAGTGTAGAGGTACAATAGGTCTGTATTGTAGAGGTACAGTAGGTCTGTAGTGTAGAGGTACAGTAGGTCTGTAGTGTAGAGGTACAGTAGGTCTGTAGTGTAGAGGTACAGTAGGTCTGTAGTGTAGAGGTACAATAGGTCTGTAGTGTAGAGGTACAGTAGGTCTGTAGTGTAGAGGTACAGTAGGTCTGTAGTGTAGAAGTACAGTAGGTCTGTAGTGTAGAGGTACAGTAGGTCTGTAGTGTAGAGGTACAGTATGTTGTTTGTAGTGTAGAGGTACAGTAGGTCTGTATTGTAGAGGTACAGTAGGTCTGTAGTGTAGAGGTACAGTAGGTCTGTAGTGTAGAGGTACAGTAGGTCTGTAGTGTAGAGGTACAGTAGGTCTGTAGTGTAGAGGTACAGTAGGTCTGTAGTGTAGAGGTACAGTAGGTCTGTAGTGTAGAGGTACAGTAGGTCTGTAGTGTAGAGGTACAGCAGGTCTGTATTGTAGAGGTACAGTAGGTCTGTAGTGTAGAGGTACAGTAGGTCTGTAGTGTAGAGGTACAGTAGGTCTGTAGTGTAGAGGTACAGTAGGTCTGTAGTGTAGAGGTACAGTAGGTCTGTAGTGTAGAGGTACAGTAGGTCTGTATTGTAGAGGTACAGTAGGTTGTCTGTAGTGTAGAGGTACAGTAGGTCTGTAGTGTAGAGGTACAGTATGTATGTAGTGTAGAGGTACAGTAGGTCTGTAGTGTAGAGGTACAGTAGGTCTGTAGTGTAGAGGTACAGTAGGTCTGTAGTGTAGAGGTACAGTAGGTCTGTAGTGTAGAGGTACAGTAGGTCTGTAGTGTAGAGGTACAGTAGGTCTGTAGTGTAGAGGTACAGTAGGTCTGTATTGTAGAGGTACAGTAGGTCTGTAGTGTAGAGGTACAGTAGGTCTGTAGTGTAGAGGTACAGTATGTCTGTAGTGTAGAGGTACAGTAGGTCTGTAGTGTAGAAGTACAGTAGGTCTGTAGTGTAGAGGTACAGTAGGTCTGTAGTGTAGAGGTACAGTAGGTCTGTAGTGTAGAGGTACAGTAGGTCTGTAGTGTAGAGGTACGGTAGGTCTGTAGTGTAGAGGTACAGTAGGTCTGTAGTGTAGAGGTACAGTAGGTCTGTATTGTAGAGGTACAGTAGGTCTGTAGTGTAGAGGTACAGTAGGTCTGTATTGTAGAGGTACAGTAGGTCTGTAGTGTAGAGGTACAGTAGGTCTGTAGTGTAGAGGTACAGTAGGTCTGTAGTGTAGAGGTACAGTAGGTCTGTAGTGTAGAGGTACAGTAGGTCTGTAGTGTAGAGGTACAGTAGGTCTGTAGTGTAGAGGTACAGTAGGTCTGTAGTGTAGAGGTACAGTAGGTCTGTAGTGTAGAAGTACAGTAGGTCTGTATTGTAGAGGTACAGTAGGTATGTAGTGTAGAGGTACAGTAGGTCTGTAGTGTAGAGGTACAGTAAGTCTGTAGTGTAGAGGTACAGTAGGTATGTACTGTAGAGGTACAGTAGGTCTGTATTGTAGAGGTACAGTAGGTCTGTAGTGTAGAGGTACAGTAGGTCTGTAGTGTAGAGGTACAGTAGGTCTGTATTGTAGAGGTACAGTAGGTCTGTAGTGTAGAGGTACAGTAGGTCTGTACTGTAGAGGTACAGTAGGTCTGTAGTGTAGATGTACAGTAGGTCTGTAGTGTAGAGGTACAGTAGGTCTGTAGTGTAGAGGTACAGTAGGTCTGTAGTGTAGAGGTACAGTAGGTCTGTAGTGTAGATGTACAGTAGGTCTGTAGTGTAGAGGTACAGTAGGTCTGTAGTGTAGAGGTACAGTAGGTCTGTAGTGTAGAGGTACAGTAGGTCTGTAGTGTAGATGTACAGTAGGTCTGTAGTGTAGAGGTACAGTAGGTCTGTAGTGTAGAGGTACAGTAGGTCTGTAGTGTAGAGGTACAGTAGGTCTGTAGTGTAGAGGTACAGTAGGTCTGTAGTGTAGAGGTACAGTAGGTATGTAGTGTAGAGGTACAGTAGGTATGTAGTGTAGAGGTACAGTAGGTATGTAGTGTAGAGGTACAGTAGGTCTGTAGTGTAGAGGTACAGTAGGTCTGTAGTGTAGAGGTACAGCAGGTCTGTATTGTAGAGGTACAGTAGGTCTGTATTGTCGAGGTACAGTAGGTCTGTAGTGTAGAGGTACAGTAGGTATATGTAGTGTAGAGGTACAGTAGGTCTGTATTGTAGAGGTACAGTAGGTCTGTATTGTAGAGGTACAGTAGGTCTGTAGTGTAGATGTACAGTATGTCTGTAGTGTAGAGGTACAGTAGGTCTGTATTGTCGAGGTACAGTAGGTCTGTAGTGTAGATGTACAGTATGTCTGTAGTGTAGAGGTACAGTAGGTCTGTATTGTAGAGGTACAGTAGGTATGTAGTGTAGAGGTACAGTAGGTTGTCTGTAGTGTAGAGGTACAGTAGGTCTGTAGTGTAGAGGTACAGTAGGTCTGTAGTGTAGATGTACAGTAGGTCTGTAGTGTAGAGGTACAGTAGGTCTGTATTGTAGAAGTACAGTAGGTCTGTAGTGTAGAGGTACAGTAGGTCTGTACTGTAGAGGTACAGTAGGTCTGTATTGTAGAAGTACAGTAGGTCTGTATTGTAGAGGTACAGTAGGTCTGTAGTGTAGAGGTACAGTAGGTCTGTATTGTAGAGGTACAGTAGGTCTGTATTGTAGAAGTACAGTAGGTCTGTATTGTAGAGGTACAGTAGGTCTGTAGTGTAGAGGTACAGTAGGTATGTAGTGTAGAGGTACAGTAGGTCTGTAGTGTAGAGGTACAGTAGGTCTGTAGTGTAGAGGTACAGTAGGTATGTAGTGTAGAGGTACAGTAGGTCTGTATTGTAGAGGTACAGTAGGTCTGTAGTGTAGAGGTACAGTAGGTCTGTAGTGTAGAGGTACAGTAGGTATGTAGTGTAGAGGTACAGTAGGTCTGTATTGTAGAGGTACATTAGGTCTGTAGTGTAGAGGTACAGTAGGTCTGTAGTGTAGAGGTACAGTAGGTCTGTATTGTAGAGGTACAGTAGGTCTGTAGTGTAGAGGTACAGTAGGTATGTAGTGTAGAGGTACAGTAGGTATGTAGTGTAGAGGTACAGTAGGTATGTAGTGTAGAGGTACAGTAGGTCTGTAGTGTAGAGGTACAGTAGGTCTGTATTGTAGAGGTACAGTATGTCTGTAGTGTAGAGGTACAGTAGGTATGTAGTGTAGAGGTACAGTAGGTATGTAGTGTAGAGGTACAGTAGGTATGTAGTGTAGAGGTACAGTAGGTCTGTAGTGTAGAGGTACAGTAGGTCTGTAGTGTAGAGGTACAGTAGGTCTGTAGTGTAGAGGTACAGTAGGTATGTAGTGTAGAGGTACAGTAGGTATGTAGTGTAGAGGTACAGTAGGTCTGTAGTGTAGAGGTACAGTAGGTCTGTAGTGTAGAGGTACAGTAGGTCTGTAGTGTAGAGGTACAGTAGGTCTGTAGTGTAGAGGTACAGTAGGTCTGTAGTGTAGAGGTACAGTATGTCTGTAGTGTAGATGTACAGTCGGTCTGTAGTGTAGAAGTACAGTATGTCTGTATTGTAGAGGTACAGTAGGTCTGTAGTGTAGAGGTACAGTAGGTCTGTAGTGTAGAGGTACAGTAGGTCTGTATTGTAGAGGTACAGTAGGTCTGTAGTGTAGATGTACAGTAGGTCTGTATTGTAGATGTACAGTAGGTCTGTATTGTAGAGGTACAGTAGGTCTGTAGTGTAGAGGTACAGTAGGTCTGTATTGTAGAGGTACAGTAGGTCTGTATTGTAGAGGTACAGTAGGTCTGTAGTGTAGAGGTACAGTAGGTCTGTACTGTAGAGGTACAGTAGGTCTGTATTGTAGAGGTACAGTAGGTCTGTAGTGTAGAGGTACAGTAGGTCTGTAGTGTAGAGGTACAGTAGGTCTGTAGTGTAGAGGTACAGTAGGTCTGTAGTGTAGAGGTACAGTCGATCTGTAGTGTAGAGGTACAGTAGATCTGTATTGTAGAGGTACAGTAGGTCTGTAGTGTAGAGGTACAGTAGGTCTGTAGTGTAGAGGTACAGTAGGTCTGTAGTGTAGAGGTACAGTAGGTCTGTAGTGTAGAGGTACAGTAGGTCTGTAGTGTAGAGGTACAGTAGATCTGTAGTGTAGAGGTACAGTAGGTCTGTAGTGTAGAGGTACAGTAGGTCTGTATTGTAGAGGTACAGTAGGTCTGTAGTGTAGAGGTACAGTAGGTCTGTATTGTAGAGGTACAGTAGGTCTGTATTGTAGAGGTACAGTATGTCTGTAGTGTAGAGGTACAGTAGGTCTGTAGTGTAGAGGTACAGTAGGTCTGTAGTGTAGAAGTACAGTAGGTCTGTAGTGTCGAGGTACAGTAGGTCTGTAGTGTAGAGGTACAGTAGGTCTGTAGTGTAGAGGTACAGTAGGTCTGTAGTGTAGAGGTACAGTAGGTCTGTAGTGTAGAGGTACAGTAGGTATGCAGTGTAGAGGTACAGTAGGTCTGTAGTGTAGAGGTACAGTAGGTCTGTAGTGTAGAGGTACAGTAGGTCTGTAGTGTAGAGGTACAGTAGGTCTGTAGTGTAGAGGTACAGTAAGTATGTAGTGTAGAGGTACAGTAGGTCTGTAGTGTAGAGGTACAGTAGGTCTGTATTGTAGAGGTACAGTAGGTCTGTAGTGTAGAGGTACAGTAGGTCTGTATTGTAGAGGTACAGTAGGTCTGTAGTGTAGAGGTACAGTAGGTCTGTAGTGTAGAGGTACAGTAGGTCTGTAGTGTAGAGGTACAGTAGGTCTGTAGTGTAGAGGTACAGTAGGTCTGTATTGTAGAGGTACAGTAGGTCTGTAGTGTAGAGGTACAGTAGGTCTGTATTGTAGAGGTACAGTAGGTCTGTAGTGTAGAGGTACAGTAGGTCTGTAGTGTAGAGGTACAGTAGGTCTGTATTGTAGAGGTACAGTAGGTCTGTATTGTAGAGGTACAGTAGGTCTGTACTGTAGAGGTACAGTAGGTCTGTAGTGTAGAGGTACAGTAGGTCTGTACTGTAGAGGTACAGTAGGTCTGTAGTGTAGAAGTACAGTAGGTCTGTAGTGTAGAGGTACAGTAGGTCTGTAGTGTAGAGGTACAGTAGGTATGTACTGTAGAGGTACAGTAGGTCTGTAGTGTAGAGGTACAGTAGGTATGTAGTGTAGAGGTACAGTAGGTCTGTAGTGTAGAGGTACAGTAGGTCTGTAGTGTAGATGTACAGTAGGTCTGTAGTGTAGAGGTACAGTAGGTCTGTAGTGTAGATGTACAGTAGGTTGTCTGTAGTGTAGAGGTACAGTAGGTCTGTAGTGTAGAGGTACAGTAGGTCTGTAGTGTAGAGGTACAGTAGGTCTGTAGTGTAGAGGTACAGTAGGTCTGTAGTGTAGAGGTACAGTAGGTCTGTACTGTAGAGGTACAGTAGGTCTGTAGTGTAGAGGTACAGTAGGTATGTAGTGTAGAGGTACAGTAGGTCTGTAGTGTAGAGGTACAGTAGGTCTGTAGTGTAGAGGTACAGTAGGTCTGTAGTGTAGAGGTACAGTAGGTCTGTAGTGTAGAGGTACAGTAGGTCTGTAGTGTAGAAGTACAGTAGGTCTGTAGTGTAGAGGTACAGTAGGTCTGTATTGTAGAGGTACAGTAGGTCTGTAGTGTAGAGGTACAGTAGGTCTGTAGTGTAGAGGAACAGTAGGTCTGTATTGTAGAGGTACAGTAGGTCTGTAGTGTAGGGGTCCTACTAATCACCCCAAAGTACCAGAAAATACCCCAAAGTATACCCCAAAATACCAGAAAATACCCCAAAATACCCCAAAATACCCCAAAGTATACCCCAAAATACCCCAAAGTACCAGAAAATACCCCAAAGTATACCCCAAAATACCAGAAAATACCCCAAAATACCCCAAAGTACCCCAAAATACCCCAAAGTACCCCAAAATACCCCAAGGTATACCCCAAAGTATCAGAAAATACCCCAAAATACCATAGAATACCCCAAAGTATACCCCGAAATACCAGAAAATACCCCCAAAATACCCCAAAATACCCTAAAATACCCCAAAGTATACCCCAAAGTACCAGAAAATACCAGAAAATACCCCAAATACCCCAAAGTACCCCAAAACACCCCAACGTATACCCCAAAGTACCAGAAAATACCAGAAAATACCCCAAAATACCCCAAAGAACACCAAAATACCCAAAAGTATACCCCAAAGTACCAGAAAATACCAGAAAATACCCCAAAATACCCCAAAATACCCTAAAATTACCCCAAAGTATACCCCAAAGTACCAGAAAATACCAGAAAATACCCCAAAATACCCCAAAGTACCCCAAAATACCCCAAGTATACCCCAAAGTACCAGAAAATACCGGAAAATACCCAAAATACCCAAAAGTACCCCAAAATACCCCAAAGTATACCCCAAAGTACCAGAAAATACCCCAAAATACCCCAAAGTACCCCAAATAGTGTGTAATAGTGTAATAGTGTAATAGTAGTAATAGTGTGTAATAGTGTAATAGTGTGTAATAGTGTAATAGTGTGATAGTGTGTAATAGTGTAATAGTGTAATAGTGTAATAGTGTGTAATAGTGTAATAGTGTAATAGTGTGTAATAGTGTAATAGTGTGTAATAGTGTGTAAAAGTGTAATAGTGTGCTAGTGTAATAGTGTAATAGTGTAATAGTGTGTAATAGTGTAATAGTGTGTAATAGTGTGTAATAGTGTGCTAGTGTAATAGTGTAATAGTGTGTAATAGTAAAATAGTGTAATAGTGTAATAGTGTTTAATAGGTGTAATAGTGTAATAGTGTAATAGTGTGTAATAGTGTAATAGTGTAATAGTGTGTAATAGTGTAATAGTGTAATATTGTGTAATAGTGTGCTAGTGTGCTAGTGTAATAGTGTAATAGTGTGTAAGTGTGTAATAGTGTGTAATAGTGTGCTAGTGTAATAAGTGTAATAGTGTGCTAGTGTGTAATAGTGTAATAGTGTGTAATAGTGTAATAGTGTAATAGTGTGTAATAGTGTGTAATAGTGTAATAGTGTAATAGTGTGTAATAGTGTAATAGTGTAATAGTGTAATAGTGTGTAATAGTGTAATAGTGTAATTTTGTGTAATTGTGTGTAATAATGTAATAGTGTAATAGTGTGTAATAGTGTAATAGTGTGTAATAGTGTAATGGTGTGTAATAGTGTAATAGTGTAATAGTGTGTAATAGTGTAATAGTGTAATAGTGTGTAATCGTGTCTATTACACTATTACACACTATTACACTATTACACTATTACACACTATTACACTATTACACACAAGCACACTATTACACTATTACACTATTACACTATTACACTAGCACACTATTACACTATTACACACTATTACACTATTACACACTATTACACTATTACACACTATTACACTATTACACTATTAAACACTATTACACTATTACACTATTACACTATTACACACTATTACACTATTACACTAGCACACTATTACACACTATTACACACTATTACACTATTAAACTAACCCTTTCTTTATTCTTTCTTTCTTTCTTTCTCTTTCTTTCTTTCTTTCTTTCTTTCTTTCTTTCTTTCTTTCTTTCTTTCTTTCTTTCTTTCTTTCTTTCTTTCTTTCTTCTTTCTTTCTTTCTTTCTTTCTTTCTTTCTTTCTTTCTTTCTTTCTTTCTTTCTTTCTTTCTTTCTTTCTTTCTTTCTTTCTTTCTTTCTTTCTTTCATAAAGATAAATCAAACAATCTCCATCAGAAGGAAACTAAACAATGGATGTGTTTGAGATGGAATGGGAAGAAGCAAGACGCTTATCATGTCTTGCACCTATATATACATATATATATATAACCCTAACCTTAACCCTAACCTTAACCTAACCCTAACCTTAACCAGCACACTACAATAGCTCATAAAACTAAATCAGGACGTTGAAAATGAAAATGTCCTCATTTGGTAGCGTGTCCTGATTGGTGTCCTGGAGTGTGGCGGCTTGAAATTGTCCTGATTTCCCCCCCCCCCCCCACATAAACGAGGTACACACACACACACACACACACACACACACACACACACACACACACACACACACACACACACGCAGAGAAGAGAGAGAGAGAGAGAGAGAGAGAGAGAGAGAGAGAGAGAGAGAGAGAGAGAGAGAGAGAGAGAGAGAGAGAGAGAGAGAGAGAGAGAGAGAGAGAGAGAGAGAGAGAGAGAGAGAGAGCGATAGAGATAAACACAAGCAGGAGATGAGTGTTTGAGATTCGGGTTAAACAGTTGTAAACTCTGCCAAGTCAATCTAACTAACTACCTAACTAACTAACTAACTAACTAACTAACTAACTAACTAACTAACTAACTAACTAACTAACTAACTAACTAACTAACTAACTAACTAACTAACTAACTAACTAACTAACTAACTAACTAACTAACTAACTAACTAACTAACTAACTAACTAACGCAGTTCTAATTTAATTCGTAAAGGGCGTGACTGGTAAGCTCCATGGACGGAAGGTAAGCACTTTAAGTTGAATGACTACCTGACAACTGTCTGGCATTAGCTTTGAGGCACACCTGTTTCAAAATACCACGGTTGCCTAAATTTGACAGGAATTATGTTTCGTCGCCATCCGTTAAACCGATGCATAAGACATCCATGCTTTATAGACCTGTCGGCAGCCTATGCCTCGTCTCTCGAACATGACCAATACATATTTGCTTGTTCTGTGCGCTGTGTGCTGTCTCAAAATGAATGGAAGAGGTCGCCATGGCCCTGTCTAAAGATCACAAAGCATACAGGCATTTTTCTAGATGTATTAGATTCGATTAAAATGTATTGTCATCGTACATCACAAGTACAACGAAATTAAGTTGGCATCTAACCAGAGTGCAAGAAGGTAACAGAAAAACTGCATTAACAATAGTGTAATACACAGTGTAACACGTGATTCAATGTTAATTCAATATTAAATGTACAGTATTATCATGTACAGTGATGCACATTAATCAACATTTTCAGTTTCCACATCAATGTAAATGTGTCAGATTTAGCTATATGAGCTAGATGTCATCTGTCTGTCAAATAGTCTCTGTCTAACATGCAGGTCTTTATGGTGTGGGAGGAAACCGGAGGAGGAAGAACATACAAACTCCACACAGAAAGACAGAGAGAGAGAGAGAGAGAGAGAGAGAGAGAGAGAGAGAGAGAGAGAGAGAGAGAGAGAGAGAGAGAGAGAGAGAGAGAGAGAGAGAGAGAGAGAGAGAGAGAGAGAGATGTTTTCTCTAAATGCTTTACTGTAATTTACTTGACATGTATTACCCAGGGCAGATTGGCTGTCTAGACATTACAGTAACTGACCCTACTGCTCAGCATGTGGGAAGGTATTTACTCCCAGACCAGCAGGTGTAGCTAAACAGTGTGTCCACATTTCTATTTGTGAAATAGAGCTTACCCACCTTTTCTAGCTGACAAGCAAGATTGAGATGCAGGCAATGTACATGAAAATACAAAACAATACCAAATAAAACATGTTCTATGTG
>NC_140173.1:70521436-70528679 GCF_963971535.1 Notolepis coatsorum
AGAGGATGAAGAAGAGCCCTCGCTCAGCCATGCAGAGAGGATGAAGAAGAGCCCTCGCTCAGCCACGCAGAGGATGATGAAGAGCCCTCACTCAGCCACGCAGAGGATGATGAAGAGCCCTCACTCAGCCACGCAGAGAGGATGAAGAAGAGCCCTCGCTCAGCCACGCAGAGAGGATGAAGAAGAGCCCTCGCTCAGCCATGCAGAGGATGAAGAAGAGCCCTCGCTCAGCCACGCAGAGGATGAAGAAGAGCCCTCGCTCAGCCACGCAGAGAGGATGAAGAAGAGCCCTCGCTCAGCCATGCAGAGAGGATGATGAAGAGCCCTCACTCAGCCGTGCAGAGGATGAAGAAGAGCCCTCGCTCAGCCATGCAGAGGATGAAGAAGAGCCCTCGCTCAGCCATGCAGAGAGGATGAAGAAGAGCCCTCACTCAGCCACGCAGAGAGGATGAAGAAGAGCCCTCGCTCAGCCGTGCAGAGAGGATGAAGAAGAGCCCTCACTCAGCCGTGCAGAGAGGATGAAGAAGAGCCCTCGCTCAGCCGTGCAGAGAGGATGAAGAAGAGCCCTCGCTCAGCCACGCAGAGGATGATGAAGAGCCCTCGCTCAGCCGTGCAGAGGATGATGAAGAGCCCTCGCTCAGCCACGCAGAGGATGAAGAAGAGCCCTCGCTCAGCCATGCAGAGGATGAAGAAGAGCCCTCGCTCAGCCATGCAGAGGATGAAGAAGAGCCCTCGCTCAGCCATGCAGAGAGGATGAAGAAGAGCCCTCGCTCAGCCACGCAGAGAGGATGAAGAAGAGCCCTCGCTCAGCCGTGCAGAGAGGATGAAGAAGAGCCCTCGCTCAGCCACGCAGAGGATGATGAAGAGCCCTCGCTCAGCCATGCAGAGGATGATGAAGAGCCCTCGCTCAGCCATGCAGAGGATGATGAAGAGCCCTCGCTCAGCCGTGCAGAGAGGATGAAGAAGAGCCCTCACTCAGCCATGCAGAGGATGAAGAAGCGCCCTCGCTCAGCCATGCAGAGGATGATGAAGAGCCCTCGCTCAGCCACGCAGAGGATGAAGAAGAGCCCTCGCTCAGCCATGCAGAGGATGAAGAAGAGCCCTCGCTCAGCCATGCAGAGGATGAAGAAGAGCCCTCGCTCAGCCATGCAGAGAGGATGAAGAAGAGCCCTCGCTCAGCCACGCAGAGAGGATGAAGAAGAGCCCTCGCTCAGCCATGCAGAGAGGATGATGAAGAGCCCTCACTCAGCCATGCAGAGGATGATGAAGAGCCCTCGCTCAGCCGTGCAGAGGATGATGAAGAGCCCTCGCTCAGCCGTGCAGAGGAGGATGAAGAAGAGCCCTCGCTCAGCCATGCAGAGGATGAAGAAGAGCCCTCGCTCAGCCGTGCAGAGGAGGATGAAGAAGAGCCCTCGCTCAGCCACGCAGAGGAGGATGATGAAGAGCCCTCGCTCAGCCACGCATAGGATGAAGAAGAGCCCTCGCTCAGCCATGCAGAGGAGGATGATGAAGAGCCCTCGCTCAGCCACGCAGAGAGGATGATGAAGAGCCCTCGCTCAGCCACGCAGAGGATGAAGAAGAGCCCTCGCTCAGCCACGCAGAGAGGATGAAGAAGAGCCCTCGCTCAGCCACGCATAGGATGATGAAGAGCCCTCGCTCAGCCACGCAGAGAGGATGAAGAAGAGCCCTCGCTCAGCCACGCATAGGATGAAGAAGAGCCCTCGCTCAGCCATGCAGAGGATGATGAAGAGCCCTCGCTCAGCCGTGCAGAGGATGATGAAGAGCCCTCGCTCAGCCATGCAGAGGATGAAGAAGAGCCCTCGCTCAGCCACGCAGAGGATGAAGAAGAGCCCTCGCTCAGCCGTGCAGAGAGGATGAAGAAGAGCCCTCGCTCAGCCATGCAGAGAGGATGATGAAGAGCCCTCACTCAGCCATGCAGAGAGGATGAAGAAGAGCCCTCGCTCAGCCATGCAGAGAGGATGATGAAGAGCCCTCACTCAGCCATGCAGAGAGGATGAAGAAGAGCCCTCGCTCAGCCATGCAGAGGATGATGAAGAGCCCTCACTCAGCCATGCAGAGAGGATGATGAAGAGCCCTCACTCAGCCATGCAGAGAGGATGATGAAGAGCCCTCACTCAGCCATGCAGAGAGGATGAAGAAGAGCCCTCGTTCAGCCATGCAGAGGATGAAGAAGAGCCCTCGCTCAGCCATGCAGAGAGGATGATGAAGAGCCCTCGCTCAGCCGTGCAGAGGATGATGAAGAGCCCTCGCTCAGCCATGCAGAGAGGATGAAGAAGAGCCCTCGCTCAGCCATGCAGAGAGGATGAAGAAGAGCCCTCGCTCAGCCGTGCAGAGAGGATGAAGAAGAGCCCTCGCTCAGCCATGCAGAGAGGATGAAGAAGAGCCCTCGCTCAGCCATGCAGAGGATGAAGAAGAGCCCTCGCTCAGCCACGCAGAGAGGATGATGAAGAGCCCTCGCTCAGCCATGCAGAGGATGAAGAAGAGCCCTCGCTCAGCCATGCAGAGAGGATGAAGAAGAGCCCTCACTCAGCCATGCAGAGAGGATGATGAAGAGCCCTCGCTCAGCCATGCAGAGGATGAAGAAGATACTTGGATACTGGATTTTTAGATTTTAGATTACTTTTTACTTCCTACGGATATATCAGACGTTTTTGCTCCACTGAATATATGTAATACCTGCACACAGACTACTTTTAATAAAAGTGTTTTTGCTATCAATTCATAAAAAAAATAAAAGCATTTTATAGCTTCAAGCCAAGCGACTTAATTAAAGAGGATCATGGGAGGTGTGACTGGACCACGTCGGCAGATCCTGTGTCAACACGTCACAGACGGAACGCTTCTTTGAACCTGAGTAAGAGGATATACGGACTGAGTACCTATTTTTACTTTTAAGATGTAAGAGCATTTAATACCAAGGTGCTTTGAGACGTTTACCTAAGTAGACCTGGTTCTACAGGGGAGGGAAGGGGCTTGATGAGTCATCTCCCCTTTACTGATTTCATAACCCCTTCGTGGTTTTGTTCCTCTCTCTACCATGCATCATTTTCAGTGGACTTTTACTGTTACAAGAGGGCCTTCTGGGTAATTCTACTCTTATTTAAAGGTGCTGTAAGTGGTATTTATTTTGTTAAAGGAAAACTCCAACATTTTGGGAAATTAGCTTATTTGCCATCTACCCTGGAGTTAGACAAGAAGATACATACCTTTTTCTTCTCTGCGCATGCAGTAGGAGTATTAACAGATTAACAGTCAACGCGGTTTCATTGCTGGGTTAAGTACTTCTATTCTATTCACATAATACGCTTACTTCATATATCTACTCCATTCACATATATGCCTACCTCTTGTATGTATTGCTATGTCCGCCTACTACAATCTCATGAGCTGCCTAACGCCTGTCCCGTCTCCCTGTCTCCCTATGACTTGCTGTCCTGGAGTGTTGACCGGAGTGTTGGACATCCCGTGACGAAGGCCGGGAGATTGCGACCCCCTCTGCGTGCCCCCCTGTCTCCGGAGGTCTCGTAGTGGTGACCGGAGTGCCGGATGTCCCGCGATGATGTCGGGGAGTTCGCGACCCTCTCTGCGCCACCCCCTATCTCCCTGTCTCCGGCTGTCCCTGAGCAACGACCGGAGTGTTGAATGTCCCGTGACTAAGATGGGGAGGACGTGACCCTCTTTGCGCCGCCCCTGTGCCTCAAATAGATCCGCTATCAACTCTATCTTTAATCTTTCAAAATGTTCAGTCGCTATCGCTATTAGCTCTATCTTTAATCTTTCAAAATGTACAGTTGCTATTGCATGCACTCATCTGTGTTTCACCACACACATGAGTGCATGCTTACCAACTGTCCGTCTGCAACACTACTATCACCAACATCTAAGAAGGGAGATCCCCCCTTGAATGGCCCTTCTAAGGTTTCTCTCCTCCACACTGCCTGTGGAGCTTTTTTTCCCTATTGTTAGGTTTTAGTGAGTTTTTCCTTACCTTCGCGTGGGGTATGTCTGGGAGTGCTTGCATTCTTTCATTTATTTGCATTCATCCAAAAATGTTTGGACCTTATGGTGTTCTTGTTCTGTTCTTGACTTATTGTTATGTTTTCTTCTTGACTTGTTTAAAGAAGACCTGTACGGCCCATGGGGACATTAACGTGTGTTGTCGGGCCCTATGAATAAATTTGATTTGATTTGATTTGAGTAGGAAGACGTTGGTAACTAGGCTAATGGAGGAACCTACTTCCAGTGACTGATGCTAAGCTAGGCTAACGGTGCGCGTCTTCCTACTCCTAACTTCCTACTTAACACTTATTTTAACAAAGAAATACCCCTTACAGGCTGAAGTTACAGCATATTTAAATAACGGAACTATCCTTTTTTTATCCACTTTTTCTCCCATTTTCTATTTTTCTCCCATCCCAATTTCGTATCATCCAATTCAACCCTCCCCTGTCTCGAACGCTGTTTCTTGCCTCCCACAAGCCGGCTGCAATGTGGACTAAAGGCCTCTGCATGCTACAGCAAATTCAAAGCAACTTCGACACAACATCGACAAAGCAACGGTGTTGCAGACACTCTACCTTTATGCTTCTGCAAAATCAACGCGCAGCCTATGTAACATTGTACCCCGTATGTAGCTAGGTTCCCTAGATAGATGACGCTTCCCTTCTCAACCAACCCATTGATAAAAGCAGAAAAATAAGCATAATTTTTACTTCCGGGCGGGGGGTTTCAAAATAAAAGAGCGAGTCTAAAAGCACCGTAAATACGTTTATTTTTTACAATATCTAACGTTACACGAACCTAATCTAATCTAAAGTTAGTTTAGGTTCGTGTTAACTTTGGATAATGTACAAAATAAACGTATTTCCGGTGATTTTAGACGTCGCTCTTTTATTTTGAAAACCCCCGACCGGAAGTGTTATAGTGTCTGTTGCTAGCAGCTTAACTTTCTGTGCTTTTCGAGCTAACGTTACCGTAACATCATTAGTTTCCAATGGAGAGGACCTCGGCTCACATGCAGCTCAAACTACCTATTGGAATAAATTACTTGATTGATGTTTAACTTGTAACCCTGTGTGTGTCCAGTCATTTCGACTAGCAAACGTTGTATTTAACGTTACCTCAGGACGGATACCATTGTATTTACTTGGACCCAATGCTAGCTGGCTGGCTACAGCTTTATTTACTTAAAGTATGGAGGCTTTTTAATCGTCAAGGTAAGAGAGGATTTGTCATGATCAACTGAAGGCGTATGCTATGGAACCAATATGTGCTTGGGTTTTCAGAAAAAGGCGAGCTATGTGACGCTGATTATTTAGCGTCAACGCTGGCTTCAACAATGGAGGATATTATTCTCTGCGGGACTAATATTATTCTATGACAGCCCCGCCCCCATTCGCTAACCAACCAATCACTGCTACGCAATATCAACGCAACGGTTGTTCAGATTAGATTCTGGGGACATGTACGCAACGTCCAAGCAACACAGTCTACAAGGACCCTCTAAAACAACCGCGCTGAAATCGCGCCGATGTTGTGTTGCAGTTGCTTTGAAGTTGCTGTAGCATGTAGAGGCCTTAAGTCATACATAGCACGGAGTCCCCTCCGATACTCGAGGTAACAGCAGTCGCATCTTTTCACCTGCGCGGCGCGATCTTTCAGCGTCAGGGGTCTGGGGTTTGGAGGGGCACCGCCCCCATCTCTTCCTGATTCTACTGCGAAGTGCACCAACCGACCTGTAGGAGTCGCTGTCCACAACGCCCGATCCCCACCCATCAGTTTCCACCACCTAATACTGCCAATGTGTATTAGTACGGACGACCAGCTAAACTGAAAGCAATGTGGAGCGCTGGGGCTCGAACAGGCGAACCCAGCGTCTCCAGTATCGTGGTGAGCGCCTTGCCCACTGCACCACGTAGCCGCCCACATAACGGAACTATCCTTAAGGATTCCCAGGAAGTCAGTGAGATGAAGTCTGTGACTCCTCTTGTTCTTGGTTTAGACTGCAGACAACAAAAGACCATGCAGCCATGTCGGTATCGAACTGATACATATACTGTACTGTATCGGCAGCACAATGGAAAAGTGGTTAGCACTGCTGCCTCACAGCAACAAGGTTGTGGGTTCGAGCCCCGGCAGGAGGTCTTTCTGTGTGGAGGTTTGTATGTTCTTCCTCCTCCGGTTTCCTCCCACACCATAAAGACGTGCATGTTAGACAGAGACTACAGAGGACATCTATAGCTCATATAGCAAAATCTGACACATTTACATTAATGTGGAAACTGAAAATGTTGATTAATGTGCATTGTCCCTGGGTAATAAATATTGCTGTTTACATACCTGTAAATACTATATCTATATCTGTATACATCCCATACTGACTCTTATTATACTGGCCAGTATGACTACTATAGTGTCTTTATACTTGTATCACTGTACATGATAATACGTACATATTACTTAGTAGCTTTGCTATATTTAATTAACATTGAATCACGTGTTACACTGTGTATTACACTATGGTTAATGCCGTTTTTCTGTTACCTTCTTGCACTCCTGGTTAGATGCCAACTTCTTTTCGTTGTACTTGTGATGTACGATGACAATACATTTTAATCGAATCTAATACATCTAGAAAAATGCCTGTATGCTTTGTGATCTTTAGACAGGGCCATGGCGACCTCTTCATTCATTTTGAGACAGCACACAGCGCACAGAACAAGCAAATATGTATTGGTCATGTTCGAGAGACGAGGCATAGGCTGCCGACAGGTCTATAAAGCATGGATGTCTTATGCATCGGTTAACGGATGGCGACGAAACATAATTCCTGTCAAATTTAGGCAACCGTGCCTATTTTGAGTTTACCAGTCACGCCCTTTACGAATTAAATTAGAACTGCGTTAGTTAGTTAGTTAGTTAGTTAGTTAGTTAGTTAGTTAGTTAGTTAGTTAGTTAGTTAGTTAGTTAGTTAGTTAGTTAGTTAGTTAGTTAGTTAGTTAGTTAGTTAGTTAGTTAGTTAGTTAGTTAGTTAGTTAGTTAGTTAGTTAGTTAGTTAGTTAGTTAGTTAGTTAGTTAGTTAGTTAGTTAGTTAGTTAGATTGACTTGGCAGAGTTTACAACTGTTTAACCCGAATCTCAAACACTCATCTGCGTGTTTCTTTCTTTCTCTCTCTCTCTCTCTCTCTCTCTCTCTCTCTCTCTCTCTCTCTCTCTCTCTCTCT
>NC_140173.1:70531379-70558879 GCF_963971535.1 Notolepis coatsorum
CAGGGGATACCACACACAGCAGGGGTAACACACACAGCAGGGGGGTATCACACACAGCAGGGGGTAACACACACAGCAGGGGTAACACACACAGCAGGGGGTATCACACAGCAGGGGGTATCATACACAGCGGGGGGTATCACACACAGCAGGGGGTATCACACACAACAGGGGGTAACACACACATCAGGGGGTATCACACACAGCAGGTGGCATCACACACAGCAGGGGGTAACACACACATCAGGGGGTATCACACACAGCAGGGGGTATCACACACAGCAGGGGGTATCACACACAGCAGGGGGTATCACACACAGCAGGGGGTATAACACACAGCAGGGGGTAACACACACAGCAGGGGGTATCATACGTTGTATAATTCTGTCCATACCCAAGACTATACAAAAAGCTCACCTCTCTCTCTCTTTCTGTCTTTCTCTGTCTCTTTGTTGTCGCACCCCCTCTCTCTCTACTATCTCTTTCCCTCTCCCCCCTCTCTCTCTCTCTCCCTCTCTCTCTCCTTGCTGAACTCCTTGCTTTTTCATCTGTTTAGGGAGAGAGAGAGAGAGAGAGAGAGAGAGAGAGAGAGAGAGAGAGAGAGAGAGAGAGAGAGAGAGAGAGAGAGAGAGAGAGAGAGAGAGAGAGAGAGAGAGACAGAGCGAGGACAGGCCTGTGGCTGCTGCCCACTGATCCTAAACTGCTAGCATGGTTTAAATGCAGAGACACATTGCCATAATATATAAAAAACATACTTGGTAAACAAGAGATTCTATTCAGTGTTTACCCTGTTTAGTACTAGTCGACGTGAGACATGCAAATGACAGCGATGAAGTGGCGTTGCTTTCAGTTACAGTAACGGCAGCTGACACTGGCGCTGACTAATGAAAGACGAGAGACCCTGGGATCAAGCAAAACCAATTAAAATGAACTGAAATAACTGAAAATTTAAATAGAAAATGTAGAAGGAAGCAATTATGCATCAAGGTTTCGATAAATGTACTTTCAGTTCAATGACTTTGAAGTGGATTACCTTTCAAATTTAAAAACATTGAAAAGCTTTGGGCGTGCAAAGGTTGTACTATCCAACCTATTGACAAGTAAATGAGAATGAATGTTCTATCATCAGCACGTACGTGTTTAAACATTTGAACATTTGGAATTGTCACGGTTGTGACCTCCAGCCTCCTGTTCCTGCTCCTCTTGTTTCTCTACCTCTCCTTGTGTTTTACCCTGCAGGTCCAGCAGGTGTCCTCAGTGACCCCCCACGCCAGCCAGCCAGCCAGCCAGCCAGCCAGTCAGTCAGTCAGTCAGTCAGTCAGTCAGTCAGTCAGTCAGTCAGTCAGTCAGTCAGTCAGTCAGTCAGTCAGTCAGTCAGTCAGCCAGCCAGCCAGCCAGCCAGCCAGCCAGTCAGCCAGCCAGCCAGCCAGCCAGCCAGCCAGCCAGCCAGCCAGTCAGTCAGTCAGTCAGTCAGTCAGTCAGTCAGTCAGTCAGTCAGTCAGTCAGTCAGTCAGTCAGTCAGTCAGTTAGTCAGTCAGTCAGTCAGTCAGTCAGTCAGTCAGTCAGTGAGTCTGTCAGTCAGTCAGTCAAACAGCCAGTCAGCCAGTCAGTCAGTCAGCCAGCCAGCCAGCCAGCCAGCCAGCCAGCCAGCCAGCCAGCCAGCCAGCCAGCCAGCCAGCCAGCCAGCCAGCCAGCCAGCCAGTCAATCAGTCAGTCAGCCAGTCAATCAGTCAGTCAGACAGTCCGTGCTGGTTCATTAGTGTTTTCCTTCTCATTTCTAGCCACTACTTTTTGTGTCTAAGGAGGTAGAGCGGTCGTCTGATAATCAGAAGGTTAGGGTTAGACAGTAGCTCAGGGGGTAGAGCGGTCGTCTGGTAATCAGAAGGTTGGGGTTAGACAGTGGCTCAGGAGGTAGAGCGGTCGTCTGGTAATCAGAAGGTTAGGGTTAGACAGTGGCTCAGGAGGTAGAGCGGTCGTCTGGTAATCAGAAGGTTGGGGTTAGACAGTGGTCAGGTGGTAGAGCGGTCGTCTGGTAATCAGAAGGTTAGGGTTAGACAGTGGCTCAGGAGGTAGAGCGGTTGTCTGATAATCAGAAGGTTAGGGTTAGACAGTGGCTCAGGGGTAGAGCGGTCGTCTGGTAATCAGAAGGTTAGGGTTAGACAGTGGCTCAGGAGGTAGAGCGGTCGTCTGATAATCAGAAGGTTGGGGTTAGACAGTGGCTCAGGAGGTAGAGCGGTCGTCTGATAATAAGAAGGTTGGGGTTAGACAGTGGCTCAGGAGGTAGAGCGGTCGTCTGGTAATCAGAAAGTTAGGGTTAGACAGTGACTCAGGGGGTAGAGCGGTCGTCTGGTAATCAGAAGGTTAGGGTTATACAGTGGCTCAGGAGGTAGAGCGGTCGTCTGATAATCAGAAGGTTAGGGTTAGACAGTGGCTCAGGGGGTAGAGCGGTCATCTGGTAATCAGAAGGTTGGGGTTAGACAGTGGCTCAGGAGGTAGAGCGGTCGTCTGGTAATCAGAAGGTTAGGGTTATACAGTGGCTCAGGAGGTAGAGCGGTCGTCTGATAATCAGAAGGTTAGGGTTAGACAGTGGCTCAGGGGGTAGAGCGGTCATCTGGTAATAAGAAGGTTGGGGTTAGACAGTGGCTCAGGAGGTAGAGCGGTCGTCTGGTAATCAGAAAGTTAGGGTTAGACAGTGACTCAGGGGGTAGAGCGGTCGTCTGGTAATCAGAAAGTTAGGGTTAGACAGTGACTCAGGGGGTAGAGCGGTCGTCTGGTAATCAGAAGGTTAGGGTTATACAGTGGCTCAGGAGGTAGAGCGGTCGTCTGATAATCAGAAGGTTAGGGTTAGACAGTGGCTCAGGGGGTAGAGCGGTCATCTGGTAATCAGAAGGTTGGGGTTAGACAGTGGCTCAGGAGGTAGAGCGGTCATCTGGTAATCAGAAGGTTAGGGTTAGACAGTGGCTCAGGAGGTAGAGCGGTCGTCTGGTAATCAGAAGGTTGGGGTTAGACAGTGGTTCAGGAGGTAGAGCGGTCGTCTGGTAATCAGAAGGTTAGGGTTAGACAGTGGCTCAGGAGTTAGAGCGGTTGTCTGATAATCAGAAGGTTGGGGTTAGACAGTGGCTCAGGGGTAGAGCGGTCGTCTGGTAATCAGAAGGTTAGGGTTAGACAGTGGCTCAGGAGGTAGAGCAGTTGTCTGGTAATCAGAAGGTTAGGGTTAGACAGTGGATCAGGAGGTAGAGCGGTTGTCTGATAATCAGAAGGTTGGGGTTAGACAGTGGCTCAGGGGTAGAGCGGTCGTCTGGTAATCAGAAGGTTAGGGTTAGACAGTGGCTCAGGAGGTAGAGCAGTCGTCTGGTAATCAGAAGGTTAGGGTTAGACAGTGGATCAGGAGGTAGAGCGGTCGTCTGGTAATCAGAAGGTTAGGGTTAGACAGTGGCTCAGGAGGTAGAGCGGTCGTCTGGTAATCAGAAGGTTAGGGTTAGACAGTGGCTCAGGAGGTAGAGCGGTCGTCTGGTAATCAGAAGGTTGGGGTTAGACAGTGGCTCAGGAGGTAGAGCGGTCGTCTGGTAATCAGAAGGTTAGGGTTAGACAGTGGCTCAGGAGGTAGAGCGGTCGTTTGGTAATCAGAAGGTTGGGGTTAGACAGTGGCTCAGGAGGTAGAGCGGTCATCTGGTAATCAGAAGGTTGGGGTTAGACAGTGGCTCAGGAGGTAGAGCGGTCGTCTGGTAATCAGAAGGTTGGGGTTAGACAGTGGGTCAGGAGGTAGAGCGGTCGTCTGGTAATCAGAAGGTTCCCGGTTCGATCCCAGGCTTTTCCCGGCAGCGTGTCATGACACTGCTGAGCAGGTCGGCACCTTGCAGGGTCACCTCCGCCGTTGGTGTGTGAATGGGTGAATGTGGGGCATAAGTTGTACAGCATTTTGAATAAAAGCTGTTATATAAACTAGCGCTGTCAAAGTTAATGCTTTCAATTTGGAGATTAATATACAAATTATATAAATGTATCTAGATTTATCTATGGAGTGAAAAATGTTCAACCTTCTGAACTTTCAGCAGTATCTTTGCTTGTTCTTTTTTTGCATTGACTCATGCACCTTTTTGAAAATCATCTGACATGAAGGTGGAACACATTTTTCTTGTTAATATATCCACCCACCAACTCATCCATTCACCCACCAACTCATCCATCCACTCACCAGCTCATCCATCCACTCACCAGCTCATCCACTCACCAGCTCATCCATCCACTCACCAGCTCATCCATCCACTCACCAGCTCATCCACTCACCAACTCATCCATCCACTCACCAGCTCATCCACTCACCAGCTCATCCATCCACTCACCAGCTCATCCACTCACCAACTCATCCATCCACTCACCAGCTCATCCACTCACCAACTCATCCATCCACTCACCAACTCATCCATCCACTCACCAACTCATCCATCCACTCACCAGCTCATCCACTCACCAACTCATCCATCCACTCACCAGCTCATCCATCCACTCACCAACTCATCCATCCACTCACCAGCTCATCCATCCACTCACCAACTCATCCATCCACTCACCAGCTCATCCATCCACTCACCAACTCATCCATCCACTCACCAGCTCATCCATCCACTCACCAGCTCATCCACTCACCAACTCATCCATCCACTCACCAGCTCATCCACTCACCAACTCATCCATCCACTCACCAGCTCATCCACTCACCAACTCATCCATCCACTCACCAGCTCATCCATCCACTCACCAACTCATCCATCCACTCACCAACTCATTCATCCACTCACCAACTCATCCATCCACTCACCAACTCATCCATCCAATCACCAGGTCATCCATCCACTCACCAGCTCATCCATCCACTCACCAGCTCATCCATCCACTCACCAGCTCATCCATCCATACACTAACTCATCCAAACACCGACAGTCACCCGGTCGATGCGTGGCGACCCACGGTGTGCGACTCACGCTCGGCGCCGCTCGGCCATGAATATTCATCCGTGTTTCAGTATTTCTCATAATGCCTCTCCCATGAAAGAGGAGCCGTTGTAATGCAGCCGCAGTTCCAGGGAGAGTATTAAGCTGTGATTTAATAGAGGCGTGATCCTGGACCGAGTCATTATCTCTCTATTAGCCCTGTCGCGGCAACGCTCAGCGCTAGCAGCTCTCTATTGGCTTCTATTGGGTTAGTGCTCCGACACGTTCTACACATTATACACACACACACACACACACACACACACACACACACACACACACACACACACACACACACACACACACACACACACACACACACACACACACACACACACACACACACAGACACACACACACACAGACACACACACACACGCACGCACGCACGCACACACACACACACACACACACACACTAGGCTATATAGGCTAATTTAGTAGCCACTACTGCCCAACAGTGGCTCAAGAAAATGCAGTGTCTTCTTCCTTCTTGGATTTGATTAAGGAACCCTAAGAAGATATTATTTCTGGAATTACTGGGGTTTGATGACAGAGAGGGTGGGGGGGATGTTAAAAGTATGTTTATTTTGTCCTTGACTCAAGACAGCGATAGCGGCTTTCACCTACGTACAGACGTCTCAAGATATTTAGGCATCGTTGTTCTCTCTCTTCGGATGGGTAGCTCCTCATGGTGTTGTTTGTTTAGTTTGTTCTCTCTCTCTCTCTCTCTCTCTCTCTCTCTCTCTCTCTCTCTCTCTCTCTCTCTCTCTCGATACATAGGTTGAATTTATGCGGGATCTCTGCGTCTGTGAGTAACTTCCTCTCCTCCCTGGTGATTCTCAACATGGGGTCTGGGGACCCCTAGGGGTCCTAGAAGCAGTTCCAGTGGGTCCCCAGAACAATGGGGATCGTTTTTATTTCACTAATTATTTAATTGACTAGAAGTTAGCCCTGTGGTGGTCGTGGATTATGATTAATACATTTTATCATACACAGTGGCTGTTCGGTTTGTGATCGATTATTAGGTACCATTTTGAAGTTAACATTATTATTTGTATTATTCTTCATATGTTCAGCAAATCATTTTAGTTGAACTTGAACTTGAAGAAACAAAATAATTTTCAAGCACTTTCCTTACTTGGGATTGGAACAAATAGAGTGTATGATATTTAGCCAATGTTGTGGGCAATATAGAACATCTGACAGATTAGAAATATCATCTATTGTTCAAAAGTTATGAATGAACTAAAAATATAAAATATAAATCTTCATCCAGGATAGATTTTTTTTGTTATTACTATTATTTATATACACATATAATGTGTGTGTGTGAACATTTTTATTCAAACTTACCCCGTCCTCTTCCTCGAGCCTCGTCTTCCTCTCTGCCCTCTGCCAGGCAGCCAGCCTCTGATTTCTCGGGTTGGGGGGGGGGGGGGGGGGGGGGGGTGCTGCCGTCTGATGGCCGGCCTAAAGGTTTCAGCGGAAGGCGTGGTTGCCGTTGGCGAGCCAGATATTCCATCCATCTCCATCTCTGGCCTCATTTGATCAAATAAAAAAATATATATATAGTATATGAGCCAGTACAATACACTAATAACAGTAAAAACACTTTTTAGAAAAACATTGTTAGGTGTGCACGAGCACCCGGGTTTAACTCTGTTTTCTGGGGTATTTTTTCCCAAGGCTTGTGGCTCAATGAAATGTTTTCTGGAGCCAAACAGATTCACCAAAATGTACGCAAACACTTTTCACAAACACTAGAAACTGTCGGAAACTGAACGAATGCTATAATATGTCCAGCAACTGCCTATAATTGATTAAAAACACTACTTACACTGTTGTTTCAAAATGCACGCTAAGCCCTTTGTTCCTGGGAAGAATTCAGACTCTCCACCACTCCCTCTCTCATTCTCTCCAAATGTCAACAATGATTTTCCGACCAATCCCATTAAGCCGTATTTGGGACTTCCGGAAAGAGACAAACATCCTCTTAAAGGGTAATTTGCGATTTATTATACTTTATACTTATAGCATATGCATGAGTCTGGTCTCTTTTGAAAGGTAACATTCTGAAGCTTATTACACAATAAAGAAAAATCACTTTGAGTGCTAATGCAATAGAGTAACAGAGGTTTGAACACACAGTAAAGGTTTTGTGTACTCACATTTCTTTTTACTGGTTGCCAGATGCCTGTTTTTAAGTTCCAGCTGAGAGGTGGGAGCTGGAAAACATAACGGTTCCATAGCCTTACCAAAGTTTATAAAAATCCCATGGAAGTTTATTGTTTTTTGTAATGTAATGTAATGTGTGTACCGGTAAAAATTCGGGATTATTATCCAAAATGGCCGTCCACTCTCATTCATTCAGAGGCTCTCATCAAAACAATGGACTTCTTCATCTTCTTGTGTCACCTTCCCCCAGTCCCCACTCTCAGCACTCGTCTGGGAGCGTCTTTTGGAGCAGACGCTCCTTGGCTACAAAGCTGGTCAATCATTTTAACCATCTGGATAATTGGTCCACTCAGGATAGGGGCAAACAGGACGTGGTCACACGCAATAGGTTGAGTGGGGTGACGATCGAAAGGCGGCAAATTCTGCTTTCCAACAATGTATTGGTTGATCGGCGAAAACGCAGCCCGGAGCCGACAGACGATGCCCTTGTGTACCCCTGGGAAAGCTGACACACCCTGGGCTTGGTCATGAAATCATGGCTCATGTTTAAAGCCATATAATTTTAACTGTTTACTATTTAAAAAAAATTCTTTACCCATGATTAATAGCATAATCTCAATATATCTCTTAACAGATTACTCATATTTATGAATTATAACCACTCAAACCTGTGTTTGTTTGATACAACGTGTTTTTTCATCGAAAAAACGGATAAATGTTGTTTTTTACCATATTTCTCATCTTTTATTTTAAAACATTACATTTAGAAATATCTCGACGAAGTACCTCTGAATACGAATCAAAAAGAATATTAAAGATTCGATGACTAGTTCGGCCAGAAACGGCGTTGAGGCGAAACGTTACAACGTTTTTTTTCATCGAAAAAAACTGATACATGTTGTTTTTTACCATATTTCTCATATTTATTTTTAAAACATTACATTTAGAAATATCTCGAGGAAATACCTCTGAATATGAATCAAAAAAGATATTAAAGATTCGATGACTAGTTCGGCCAGAAACGGCTTTGAGGCGAAACGTTACTAAGCGCTCAACTGACCCAAATGTGGTGCGGGCTGTTCCAAGTTGTTCTGCGGCAGAAATCTTGGGCTCGCCTCGCTGTTGGGAAGAGAACCAGACCTGCTCCGTGCAGGACACTTCCTCGTTGTCGCGCGCCGGCGATGGGGGGCTTGTATTTCGGCGTGTGGCGCGCTGTCGCCCGCCGCGGTCCGGTTCGTCTCTGGTTTTGTCTCAGAAAATCCACTCGCTCCCACCCCCCACCACCCCAAACCATGTCTCCGGAGTTTCAATCATCGGCAGCCCGGTACAGCCTATATCACCTCCCTTGAATTGTGGCAAAGTTATCTGTAGAGCGATTACGCCACCATGTGTTTTACATCGGTAACAGCACATCCTAACCTAGACGGGGTTCTTAGCTTGTGGACTATGCAAAGGTTTGGTAAAAAAATCGAGAATTGAACGAATAAGAGCAGATTTAAAAATGGTTAAAATGCCGTTTTAACATGGGAGCGGACGGAGAGTAGAAAACATGACCAGGGGTAAACAAGGCACTAAATACTGTAACTATTTTTCATGTTATAAGCTTTTGAGACAATGAACATATATGTAAGCTAAAGTTAACTGGCCGTCCTTGACTGCCCGTAGACTGCTTCATTGGTACACCTTCATTTATAAAGCAATTATTGGTCAGCTCCCTTTTTACCTCGGTTCATACCTCACCATCACATCAAACCCATTTTACAGCTTACGATCCCAGGACTATTTATATGCCTCAGTACCCAGAACCCGCACAGAGTTTGGGAAAAGGGCCTTCATGTTCTCTGCTCCCTCTGCCTGGAATGGACTTCAAAAAACTTTGAAACTGCAGGCCCTCACTACCATATCTGATTTTAAAGTTCAAATTAAGGGCATTTTAAAGAATGAGATGGGAGAATGTCGCTGCTTCACTGCATAATGTGCTGTTATATTTTATGTTTTTAACCTGACCTTCTCTCCCCAGCAACCTCCTGCAGGGCCTCACCTTCCATCCTCTTTCTACCTTTTTGCCCTACCCTCCAATCTCCCCCAATCCCATTCAATCTGATTTGCTGCAGCTCAAATGTATCCCCTTGCCCCACTTTTTTTTTTGTGTATTTTTGTATGTTTGTTTTTTGTTTTTGCTGCCATTTTGGCCAGGTCTTGCTCGAAAAAGAGATCTTTGATCTCAAGTGACTACCTGGTAAAATAAAGGTAAAATAAAAAATAAAAAAAACACACACTCAAAATATCTCAAAAAAGTAGTTTTCATGACCAGGGGTACACATTAAGAGGTTAATAACAAAAACTATTAATACAAAGTACATGCAGGTTAAATGAACACACACAAGCACACATGAGCACACACACAACACACACACACTGTATACGCTCACATACTAGCAATCACTTTAACATGAACACACACACACACACACACATGTTGCACACGCTCACACTCATGGTCACTTTACACAATGAAAGGTCACTTTAAAAACAAGAACGGGAGTGGTTCTTGTATAGTAAACAGATGGATAGCAAGCTAGCATAAGGACACATAGTATAACTGTAGATTGTATAATATAGCATGTATAGTAGTGTACATAAGACCCAGTGCCCCATCCATAGCTAACAGTGTATTGCACTATTGCAGGACCTTAGCATGTCTTACCATGCTTTTTGTAAACTTCATGTACATATACCTGATATGTCTTTATTCTTATTACTTGTATTATTGCACAAATGTCTTATTATCATCCTATTGGATCCTTATTATTGTATTATGGCATTATTGTATTATTGCACAATCGTTGCGGGCAAGACCCCCCGCATTTCACTGTATACTTGTATGCCGTGACAAATAAAACTCTTGACTTGACTTGACTTGAACTTGGCTGAGAGGAGTGCTCTCAGCGTGGCCAGCAGGAGACACACTGAGGAAAAGAAGGAGACAATGGGTCTCATTCACCAACGGAATTAAGACCAAAGATCTGACACAATTGTGTCCTAGCGCCACTTAAGACATTTTCGGGCCGATTTTGGGATTCACCAACGGTCCCTTCTTCTGGATTCGGTCCTAACTAAGAGCAGGATTTAGGAGGTCTGAAGAGCAGTCGCAAGTCGGACAGACTGGTGTGCGCTGTGTTCTTAACACATTCCCGGCCATTGGGGGCCGTCTAATCTCACCCTATAAGGCCAGCATCTCAAAACAGACTTGCATTGTGCGTGAGGCTTTGTAGAGCTAAATCTATACTTTATAGTATTGCTATCTGTCCATTCTCATTGCCAATTGAGACCATAAACCATCCCTTCAAAATGGCTTGAAGACATAATTTTTTCATCAAAATACGTTCTCATTTTATAGCGTCTTGAAAATAAGCGTTATATGGGATTTGGTCTAGTATATTTCCTGGAAGGCGAGATACAGGGCGCTAAGCTAATAACATTAAATCGAACAGCGTTTCGGCACTACAGAAGCTAGAGCTAAAACTCAAAATGCATATTGTCGGTATTCATGGTCCACCATGAATGCATGAAAGGGGGGGGGGGCGGGGTACGTCGTTTCTGATAATTGATTACTAATAACGGCGTTAGCCTCAGTAGCCACATTCGCTGATCGCCTGGTTGGCTATGATAACAAGGCCTGATCAGCATGTAATATACGTGAAAAAGATCTTACCGTGGGCCGGTTGGATCCCCAAAAGGATTTCCCAGTTATCGATCCCCATCTGGTAGATCGATATGTCCATTGGCTGATGATATATTCCTTTACTGCATAGTGAATTCGGCGTCGCAAAAGGTATTCCAAGCTACAGGCTACACGTATAAATTCCAGCTAACAGTAAACTCCATTCAAAGTCAAAAAAAGAAAGCACCTTTCTGCCACAGGGAACACTGCATTATCGAGATCTGGCCGGTAATGCAATTTTCAGAATTCCAAGAGTGGGGTAAATCTGCAGTGCCGCTCGGTGACATTGAGTAGGTTATTCAAATAGAATAAAAGCCAAAACAACCTTGCCACGGACATGTCTGTGGTTGGCCCTCTACCGTTGGATCCGAAACACGGACATGTCCGTGGTTGACCGGGAACCAGATAAGGGCTTTATTTAGGAGGAATCATGGTGATTTCGTTCATGTCAACTCTACAGGCCTCCTTTGAATTAATGAATCATAATTAAAATAAATATGACAATATTTGTATGCAAAAAAATTACCTGTTACATTTACAGTCATGCCTCAACGATGCATGTGATGTCCGGAAGTAAATAATAGCACTACACCAACGACAGTGGATACATAAAAAATAACTAAAGCTAATCGCGTGGATGTATCTATAGTGGAATAGACTGTATTAATATTCCATATTTATACCGTCTGTTAGGGTTTGTAACCGACCCCAAGCGCAACGGCACAGAGAGAGTTGTTTCAGAGTTAGCCAAAGCAAGGGTGTATTTATTCTCAGAGTCACAAGATTGAATTAAGTTGAGCAACAGAACAAACGGGGAATCTGGCATGTGAAGATTGTTGCGGCTCTGCAGATTCTCCCAGTAGGTGGTGGTGAGGAATTAGCTTGTGACGTCTGAAGCCGCTCTGCAGATCCTCCCAGCTTTCGCTCCAGGTGGAAACGGAGAGAGAGAGAAATCTCAGTTAGCCCAGCGCACAACAGATACAGAGAGGTGACTGATCCAAATAAATATCCCAGTGACTTGATCTTCGGTGTAACACACACAGTTAGCAGAGTCCAGAGAAAAAACAATACGGTAATCCAAAGTGTAATCCAACACAAAAAAGGTGAGAACAGTATCAACAAAACGGGATCTCTTCGGTGTTTCACTAACACACAAAAAACTGGTGATCCAAAAAGAACTGTTTCCAAAAACTCACCAGAGCGCAACGCGTAAGCGGGCTGATAACGAGGCGCAGCTTCGAACGGGGAAATCAGGTTCTCCACAGGGATTACTTCACGAAAGTCCTGGGGAGCAACAGACAGGGAAACAGCGACGGGGAAGAACAGGCAAAATGCAGGAGTATATTCAAAACGATCCAACATCGATATTAGGGGAATCAGGGTATATAAAGCCACAGGGCGCTGATGACAAGCTGTGACAGCTGCGGGATGAAATTGATCATTGCTCCAGAAGCGTGTGGTGGGGAGAGCGCCAATCAACACGGCTCCTTACAGGAACGGAGCGTGTGGCGGGGAATGCAATTAATCAACAAAATACCTTAAAGGAAAGGAGTGTGTGGGTGGGGAGCGGACCAAACCTCACACCGTCTTGTTGCACGCTCGTGGCCACCTGTTCAGCGCACACATACACACACACGCACACTGTATAGCCTACGTGTCTAATGAATGAACAGTAGGCTTATATTATTCTAATTACTTGTTTCATTAGGATTTAGTAGATACTATATGCTCTGCCCTATACGTACAGTAAGTACAGTACACATCTTAAGGCCGCCACAGAGTGGGTCGTGATCGGACCAGACTCTATGGAGCTGTAACACTAAGATGTGTACTGTACTGTGATTGATGTAGTAGAAATGACTACTATGGCAGCGCAGTATCTGCCTCGCCCTGGTTAAACTATAATACGGTCAACGAAGAAAAAAGGAAATGTCGTGCAGCGGAGCGAAAATGGAGAAAAACAAAAACCACCATATGCTGTGTAACTGAGGGGTACAATTCCCTGACTGTATTGAATAAGTATGGTATCATTAAACCACTACTGACTTATGTACATTACTACTGGCCATACAGTACACAGGTATATGAGATGAACACATCCACAATAACACGGCTTCACACAAATACTCGTTTAGAAGAATATTTATTAGCAGCACGAAGATTATCTTACATTACTTTACTTATCAAGATTGAGAATTGCGCTTGTAAGGCGAAGAATGTGCATGAATAGGTCAAGAGCGTAAGTCCATGAGCATATTACGCAGGAGATAATTAATACCACCTGTATCATAAGAATTATATATATGGTACACTAGTAGGGCAGCTGGAGATACTAATAGGGTCCCTCCGGTTGTAGGCCAGCAGGGGATAGGATTTGTCGGTAACGAAAGTCTGGGTCAACGAGGAATAAGGAGACTCCAGGTACAGGAGACAATAATCTCTTGATCCGCAGACGAACAACAGCTATTCTCCGGTATGCAGTGCCGCATGGAAGAAAGCTAGCCAGCCTCAGGCGTCCTAGAGGCGGGCTCGACGTTGCTCCTCACAGGGTAAATCCCACACAATTGTGGGTGTAGACGATTCTCCGCTCCATCAGCTACAGGACCAAAGCAAATATAATCCAGCCGAAAAGGGCTCTGTAGTCGCCGGTGTAGGTTATCCAGTGTACATATCCACACGGTTCTCGTCTAGGGCTCCTCGGATGACGGCACCAGGTTAAACCGCCCAGCCTGGATAAGCACACTAGCTCGGTACGAGGAAGCGTTGGTAATGCTGGTCACTGTAGAACGGTAGCCGCACGATACACTATACATAATAGACTATTACTTAGATAATAGAATAGGTCGAACTCGACGATACAGCGTTAAACTCTGACACTTCAGCTATCAATTTGCACGCGGTCTCAAGGCTCTATTTTGGGGCAAAACGGGCCCACTTCACAGCACGTTGTATCGTGGTGTGAGGCTTCAACTTATTGGTTAACATACTGCTGTATTCACCTGCGCCGTATTTATACGTTAGGTGAACAATCTAGTACCAGCCTTATTTCTGTCTCGTATTCTTGCGCAGAGCCGGTCATGTCCAGGCATGTCTTTGGCGGTGACTTTGAACTAGACATTGGGGGTATGGCCGTGGCGCCTAGGGGATCGCTGTCCAATAAGAGAACGAAATATTATGGTCTGTACTAGGTAAAGGGATATTCCGTGTATATGTACAAAGAATATACAAGGGATATCAGACGATATACAAATACTATACAATATATCTCAAGTAATAAATATATATATTCGGTTTAATCTGATCCTTCGTAACATGCTGTGATATATACAAAGATGCTTTAACTGCTTATAATAAAACCATCCGCTTAGCAAGGAAAGATTACTTCTCTAAAATCATTACAGAAAATGCTGGAAACTCCAGAATCCTCTTTTCCACTATTAATGTACTACTCAACACTGCCCCTACACCTCCTCAGTCATCAACGGTTAAGTGTGAAGAACTTGCACTATTCTTTAACAACAAAATAACCTTGATCAGGGCCAGCATTACTCATGATGGAAATAAAGTTGATTGCGGCAAACCGTGCAATGTAACCATGAGAAGTTTCACATGCATCACATTAGATGTACTCTGCAAAACTGTCTCAGAATGTAACTCCTCCACCTCAGACATTGACCCTATACCTACAGCTTTCTTCAAACGGGTATTTAATAGTGTTTCAAGCCCTGTGCTAGATATCATAAACACTTCCCTTAGGACTGGTATTTTCCCGGATGCCTTTAAAACAGCAGTTGTAAAGCCATTACTAAAAAAACCTAACTTGGATAGTAATGAAATGGCAAATTATCATCCAATATCCAACCTACCATTCATTAGTAAAGTACTTGAAAAGATAGTTTCAGTTCAAATAAATTCCTTTCTTGAAGAAAACAACATCTTAGAAGAATTTCAGTCAGGATTCAGAAAATATCATAGCACTGAAACTGCCCTCACCAAAATAATCAGTGACCTCAGACTAAACTCTGACGAGAATAAGATCTCCATCCTTATCCTGTTAGATCTCAGTGCAGCATTTGATACAATCGATCACGATATTCTAATCGATTGTCTTGAAAACCATGTTGGTTTCTCAGACCATGTGCTGGGCTGGTTTAAAACATACATCAGAGGGAGGAAATTCTATGTTAAACTAGGAGATCACATGTCTGATATATACGACAACAACTATGGAGTTGCACAAGGGAGTTGCTTAGGTCCTTTACTCTTCTCCCTTTACATGTTACCGCTGGGTGATATCATCAGAGAACATAATGTAGATTTCCATAGCTATGCGGATGATACACAACTGTACATATCTGCTGAACCAAATGATACAGCGATTAGCTCCATTACAGACTGCTTACTGGCAATAAATAAATGGATGAGTAAGAACTTCCTGAAACTAAACGAGAACAAAACTGAAATTCTAATTATCGGCTCCAAAACTAAAAAAGAAACATTAATAAAGAACCTGGGGGGACTAACCCCTTGGATCAAATCTGAGGTCACTAGTCTTGGGGTTATCATAGATTCAGAACTGAACTTCAATTCTCATATTAGCAAAGTGACAAAAACATCGTTCTTCCATCTCAGAAATATAGCAAAAGTACGACCATTTATTAATCAGAACGATGCTGAGAAGCTAATTCATGCATTCATATCTAGCCGGTTAGACTACTGTAATGCACGTTTCACAGGTCTCCCTAAGAAAACCACAGAGAGGCTTCAGCTAATCCAAAACTCTGCAGCCCGACTGCTAACTAGAACCAAAAGGAGAGAGCACATTAGTCCAGTCCTAGCCGCTTTAAACTGGCTTCCTGTAACATTTAGAATTGACTTTAAGGTCCTTCTCCTTACATACAAAGCTCTAAATGGACAGGGACCTAGCTACATCGCCAACACTCTAATAAATTACACACCAGCAAGAACACTGCGATCATCAGCTGCTGGACTACTAGAGGCTCCCAGAAGCAGTCAAAAGAGGATCGGTAATGCAGCCTTTATCAACTATGCCCCAAAACTATGGAACAAACTACCCCAAAACATCAGGGAAGCCAACTCGCTAGACATCTTTAAAAGACAGCTTAAAACCTATCTCTTTGCTCAGGCATTTCACTGATAGATATCTGCTACCACCTAGTGGCAAGAGGAAACATCAGGGATATCCTGACACAACTTGTATTTATTCTTACCCTGCCTACTCTTTTACACTGCCTATCAAATTCATGTGTCGGTTATTGCACTTTTTACTTCTTACTGATGACTATTTTTAAACTGAATCATTTTAAACTATTCTTATTATTTGCTAGATCCAAATGTGAAACACTGTGATTATTTGTTCATGAATTACAGGAGTATTACTGAATAGAGAGCCTATTAGGATGCTAGATCCTAATGTGAAACACTGTGATTTGCCATATCTTGCTATGCTCGCTCATGCCTGTATTTTTATGTCCGCCGGTTATTGCACTTTTTACTTCTTACTGATGACTATTTTTAAACTGAATCATTTTAAACTATTTTTTATTATTTGCTAGATCCAAATGTGAAACACTGTGATTATTTGTTCACTATTTTTAAACTGAATCATTTTAAACTATTTTTACTATTTGTGTTACTGAAAACTGTAAGCGGAGAGCCTATTGGGATGCTAGATCCTAATGTGAAACACTGTGATTCTACCTGTCTATCTTTTTATGCTCGCTTATGCCTGTATTTTTTACTGTTGTGAAGCACTTTGAACTGCAACCTCTGTATGAAAAGTGCTATACAAATAAAGTTATTATTATTATCTCCTAATAAAACAAGTCATTAGAATAATATAAGCCTACTGAATTCATTCATTACGTACGTAGACTATACAGCGCGCGCACACCCGCGTGTGTGTGTGCACGCACTGCGGCAGGTGCACGGCCCGGAGGGAGCAGCAAGATGGTATATGGAATATTAATACAGTATATTCCACTATAGGTATATAGTGTGCTGTGTGATGACAATACATTTGAATCTAATCTAATTTTGATCTGTCGAAAATCGCTTCCTCGCTACCTGTTGAATACAGGGCAATGCCGAACCTCTATTTCCACACGGCCCTTGCATTATAATGAGCTGGACAGGCGTGTCTGTATGCAAATGAAGTAAACGTGAATGTGAGTTCAAGTTTGTCAGTGACTGACGTATCTCATTGTGGCATTGCAGCTATGATCATTTAGGCGAGTTAACAGCCTCTCCACACGTTGGTGAATCCGGGTGTAATTGTTGTCGACTTTCTCTTACGACATTTCAAGGTGGTTGTCGTAAGATAAATATTATGGCAATGGTGATGAATGAGGTCCAATGAGCTTAAGTAGACAGAGGGGTGAGGGACGTAGACCCTGGCATCTCACTTAGGTGTGAACTAAGCTATTGTTTGGGGCAACCGAAAGGATTCCTCGACATCCTGTTTTAGAAAAAGTAGAAGAATGACAATTCTTCACTCTCCCCATTGTTATCTCCCGACAGGCCCGGACTGGCCATCGGGAGCACCGGGAGTTTTCCCGGTGGCCTGGCCTGCACAGATAAAAAAAAAATATTATATAAAAAAAATAATATATTATATATTTTTTTATTATAATTTTTTTATTTATTTTTTGCCGGGCCATTGTTTCTAGTTGTGGCGGCGGCGCGGCGCGATAGTTTTTAGATAACCAGGTGGGTGGGGAACAACCAGGATTTCACTGTCTGCGACTATCTGACTCTCTCTCCCTCACGCGGACACACACACACACAATGGAGCCGTGCTGCAGCTTGTGATTGGTGGAGGCGGGACCAGGCGATACAACTGATTGACAGTGGAGGCGGCGAATGGAATGGCAGATGGCACACTCCCAAAAGGAGTTGTTAAATCTGACATTACAAAAAACAATATGTGGTGGTTATGATTGGGGCTGAAGTTGAATAAACAATTTATGAAAGAGAGAGTCAAAATAATTCAAAGATAATTCAAAGATTACACACCTTTGCCACATTGGCTACAAACATAATCAGTGCAAAGTTATCAAACAAATAAGAATCTGATCAGACACAAGGGTTAAGTTGTTGTTCCCTTTCTAATTTCCTCAAAAACATCTAGTCTAGTTAATGTGATCAATATTATTTGACAATTGATGCTTTTTGTTGGAAATTTCAGTCAGTGAGCTCATACTTTGAGCTAATTTTATAGTTAAAATGATTGAGACAACGCAATCTTCTGTCTTCGTTGTGCATGCATGCGTGTGCTCACCACACGTGATACATGTGTCACTATTCTGGCAGTGGCTACTGTTATTATAGTATTGTAATGAAAGGTCTGTTATTTAATGTTTGTGTAAAGGGCTATTTTAACTGTTGATGGGTAGTGCATCAGTAAAGTGAATATGGTATTGTGCTCTTGACTTGTTTGAATAGGTGGAGAGAGTGGTTAACTGTATTATAATAGTAAATAGAAAAATATGTTGTGCTCTTGCTTTTTTCTTTTTGAAGGTGGAGAGAGTACCATTGCTAGTGCCACAACAGTTTTATTTGAGGTTCATAACAGTACATTGTACTAAGCAATTGTTGGCTCATTAGTTTGTGATTCACATGCACTAAAATTCACCAGAATGCAGGAAATTAAGTCTTTGTAACTAAAATCTTCCGGGTGGGGGACCCCCAGACCCCCCGCTTAAAAAGTGGCCTGATTGGGGCTATATTTCGCGCTATATCTCCCGGTATGAATTATTTCCCCAGTCCGGCCTTGTCTCCCGACTTACAGTATATTAGACAGTTATGGAATTCTGGACTAAATCAGATCGAACAATCTCCTAAATCAGATGGGGGTCCCTGAGACAGAAACAAACCGCAGGTGCCTACAGTATAGACTAGCTAACTCGGCTACCTGGTCGGACCCTTCAGCTGGCTGGTTAGCCATGACGCCTGTGGTCTGGGCGATGCGGGTTCCATTCCCCACTGCCACCTGAATTGGCTACATTGGTGTCAGAAGTGGGACAGTGGACCACGGGTTCGATTCCCGTCTGCCCCCACAATTGGCAAACATTGTATAAGATAGGGGTTCGCGGCCTAATGTGTATTCTTTTGGAGGTCCTTGTTAAGAACCAGTGGTGTGGTGTACACAGTGGGTTCTGTACGCAGCGGGTTCTGTAAGCAGAAGGTTCAGTACACAGTGTTAGCTGTACATGGAAGGTTCTGTACACAGTAGGTTCAGTACACAGTGTGTTCTGTACACAGAAGGCTCTGTACACAGTGTTAGCTGTACACAGAAGGTTCCGTACACAGTAGGTTCTGTACACAGTGTTAGCTGTACACAGAAGTTTCTGTACACAGTGTTAGCTGTACACAGTAGGTTCTGTACACAGTGTTAGCTGTACACAGTAGGTTCTGTACACAGTGTTAGCTCTAAACAGAAGGTTCTGTACACAGTAGGTTCTGTACACAGTGTTAGCTGTACACAGTAGGTTCTGTACATAGTGTTAGCTGTAAACAGAAGGTTCTGTACACAGTAGGTTCTGTACACAGTAGGTTCTGTACACAGTGTTAGCTGTACACAGTAGGTTCTGTACACGGCAGGGGTTGACGGACCATACACAAACACAGACGTATTACCAAGCAGTTAGGTCTCCAGGGTTACGCACTCGCTCCTATATACATCCCAGACACACTTCTATCGCCGCACTAATTGAATCATAAATAGATGTATATGTATTTACGCATTAATAAGTAAAGACACCATATTTTATTAATGGTGTGGAAAATGCGGTATGGGTGAGACATCAATCATTTAGCATAAAAAACAGGCGTATTAGCAAGGCGGGCGATACGGGTGTGGGGGGTTAGAATTAGCCCTTAAACACAGAGAGAGAGAGAGAGAGAGAGAGAGAGAGAGAGAGAGAGAGAGAGAGAGAGAGAGAGAGAGAGAGAGAGAGAGAGAGAGAGAGAGAGAGAGAGAGAGAGAGAGAGAGAGAGGGATGCATTGGTGTACGTTTTTATATAAGCAATTATGAAAGCCTTCAACGTTAATTTATGTGTGATCAGTGAACAAGGCAGAGAAGGAGGGGAAACACAGACTGGATGGGAGGAGAGAGAAAGGGGGGAGAGGAGAGAGAGGGGATAGAGGAGAGAGGGGAGGAGAGAGGGAGAGAGCAGAATGGAAGATGAGGGGAAACTGAAGAGAGGGAGAACGAGGGAGATGGGGCGGAGAAGTGACGATGGAGCAAAGATACATCATCAGTAAAGAGAGAGAGGGAGATAGCAAGAGATGGAGAGAGAGGGAGATAGATAGATGGAAAAGAGAGAGGGGGGAGAGCAAGAGATGGAGAGATAGGGAGATAGATAGAGGGAGAGAGAGGGGGAGAGCAAGAGATGGAGAGAAAGGGAGATAGAGAGAGGGAGAGGGAGAGAGAGAGCAAGAGATGGAGAGAGATAGAGAGAGATAGAGAGAGAGAGAGAGAGAGAGAGAGAGAGAGAGAGAGAGAGAGAGAGAGAGAGAGAGAGAGAGAGAGAGAGAGAGAGAGAGAGAGAGAGAGAGATAGAGAGAGAGAGAGAGAGATGAGAAGAGAGAGAGAGAGAGAGAGAGAGAGAGAGAGAGAGAGAGAGAGAGAGAGAGAGAGAGAGAGAGAGAGAGAGAGATGGAGGGAGGGAGGGAGAGATGTAGCGAGATGGTGTAAACAACAGGCATATTAATGAGGCAATATGAATCACACTGATTGCTGCAACAATTAAGGTACGTCGTCATCAAGCATGTGGGAGGAGGGAGGAGAAAAGGAAGAGAAGGGAGACTGAGAGGAGGAGAGGAGTGTATTTAACTGGCACTTTAATTGGCAGTTTTAAAATGTTCTCTCTTTCTCTCTCACTCCCTTCCTTCCTTCATTCCTAGGATATCAGGTGGATGGATGCATGGATTTTCTGTGGTATTGTTATCAGCTTTGGACCTGTACTAAATAAGACTTCACGCGGTGGCCCCATTGTGTTTTCTAGCCTATACCTCTCAGCTGGAACCTGTACGAGCCTGTACAGAGTTAAATAGTACTCAGAGTGATTCTTCCTGTTGTGGAAGAAAAGTCCTTTCAAAAGAGGCCAGACTCATGCATGTGCTATAAATGTTTCAAGAATAGCTTTCAATTACATCATTGGGTATGCAATCGACAGGCGTTTTATGCAAAAGGAGTGTTAAGAGGTTAATCAACTAGGTTAGTTCATGTTGATACAACTTCTAGTTAATCCACTAGGTTAGTTCATGTTGAATGTTGATACAAATTGTAGTTCTGTTTCGTATTCGCTCTCGCTCGGCATCGCTCTCTGCACTATCTCGCATATGTGCACGCGCACTGAATAAAGACCCACAAATGTACCTTTAATCCCAATATTCGTCCTGACCACACCCCTATCAACTTACCCATATAAGCAGGGGTGGGGCCACCCACTCGCCTCCTTCTCGCTTTCACCACAAGGAAGAAGTGCCTCGGCAGATCCCCACACTTGACACCATGCTGGAAGAAAGGATTAGGAGCAGCTTTGGGAAACAAGGATACGTTGACATCATATCTTTATTTTCTCTCTCACTATTTTCGAGAAAATACGGCGATATTGTCTTCGTACTGGAGTGTCTGGAAGATGATGATCATTCTAAAAATCCTCCACCGGTTTTCGTATTGGGAGTTCGTGCCGCTACATGCTTTTCCAACTGCAGTCCTTGCTGTGTGCTGGTTGCGGTAAAGGCACAGCTGGGCTGTAGGACGCGCCGCGGTTGTGAGACGCGGTGGGTTCCTGGTTCTGGTGAGTTATGTTTGCTGGCAGGCTTCACTTGTCTGTTGGTGCTATGGGGGGCTACTTGACAATGTTATGAAAACCGGCCCCAGGCTAGGGTCCTTTGTTCAGTCTCCTAGACGACAGAAGACCTTGGTCTGAAGCCATTTTAGTTTAACTAGTGGGCCGCGACCATTAACACTGGTGATCCCTGTGTGTTCTGGACGAGTGGATATCTCTCTGTCCCGTGTTAAGCCCCTTCTTTCATATCCAAATGAGAGTATTCCTTCACGAGGAGATATGTGCATGGATGTGCGATAGCGGCAGATCCATGTTCAAGTCAGCTACACAGGCCAGTTTGGTATTGTGCTGATTCCGTCGGGTGTTGGTAAAATCACCGTTGTAAAGCAGTGTTGACATCTTGTTTCTCTTTTCTCTTAAAAAGTGAGGAGAGGTTCAGAACGGCGGCCTGTCTGGGTGAGTGTTATGTCATTGTATACAAGTTCAGGTGATAGCTGCTTAGCTTACGGTTAGCCAGTCAGCTGTTGCTGCTGCGTTAGCCTGCTGGGATCGCTGCATGGCCTACTTAGGTTGGGCCTACTGTTAGCCAGTCAGCTGTTAGCTGCGGCGCTAGCATGTCGTGATCACTAGGTAACGTTAGCTTGCTGCTATAGGCCAAGGCCTGGCGCGGGGTAGCTTCAGCTCCTCGCGCGCCGCCGCGAGCTCGTTTCTGGTCGCGTGCGCCGTTAGCTCGGCGTCTCGCGAGCAGGGGCAGTAGCGCCCGAACGGTTGGAGCAGCCGTTAGCTTAATGCTACTCTGTTGAACGTGCTTTGATTATAACATGTTTTTAAACACTCTGGACTACGACGTCGTCTTTGACAGGAGATGTTCGTCGACCCTGCCCTGAGCCAGGACGGCAAGGTTGCGTCAACAAAGAGGACTGTAGTGCGGGTTGGAGCGGCGACGCTGCCCAGTTCGAACAACACAGGAGCGGCTGTGTTCCTGCGGTGTCTTGTGACTGCACTTCGCTGATCTACGTTCCGGGTAGGACAAGGTTTGACCAGACCTTATAACACATCTTCTGGTTTTACTTTTCTAAATGTTTTGTGAATAACGATGTTTTCCCAAAACGTGTGTTGCTGCAATGCATTTAGGATACGACGCAAGTTATGTGTGAACTGTCTTGTCACTGGCAGTTAGCTTCTCCGTGCAAATCGGGTTGTTACAGAAAATGATCTGGTTGTTGTGTGAGAAACATCATGTGTGTTTATATGTACCGTGTACTCACAACTAAGGTAACTAACCTATGAAGCTATGCTTAGTGACAAGTGAGTAAAAGAATGTTCTTTTCTCAGCCTGTGATGACAATGAACAGTGTTCACATATTAACAGGTTTTCCTGTTTTAACTGGCCGTATTAAGGGTAAAATAAGAGGATTGTGTTTCCCCCCGGTTCCCTGGGGACTTTTTCATCCTCCTATCAGACATGTTGCACTACATTGTGTCTTTTGTGTGGTAGGGATGCGATGTAACCCTTAGCTTGATTGCTGAGGTTGTGCTAAAACTGCTGGAGAAACTTTATTTTCCTAAAAGAAAAGATTGTTTGGTCGCTGTCGTGTGTGCTTAGCAAGGCCTGTGGCCGATACTAATCGAGAATTATGTATTCTCTCATTATGAAAAACGGCGTTCCTCTGTAGAGTGTTTTTGCCATTTTTTGTAGGTGATGATGGGTTGTGTGTGTCATGTGACCTACAACTGGGTTGGACTGGCCACAGAAGCACATGTGTATGTTGGACCGGGGCTCTTAGAGCCCTCTCTATTCTGTGTTTTTTCCTTAGTAAAAATCAGATAGCAGGTTGGCTCATGCGCTGTGTGGAGCTGTCAAACGCTTCGTAGAGCTGACTATGACTGTGTCATATTCTCTTTTTGTCATTACATCGTATCATGGGTGTGGGGTCGTAAAGGGGTGAACTGGTAACCTTTCCTCTCCTCCTTGTTTCTGTCGGTCAGGGGTACACCCCCTGTCCTTCAAGGTTCCCGTCACGTGGCGGTTCGGCACGTTACGGGGGGGGGGGGGGGGGAGTTTCCTGGTCCCACGGCCTGGTATATTGGGCGTGTGCACCGCAGGAATTCCCCCGCCATAGAGTACGTCACCGTGCGCGTCTCTGTTGGTAGGACTTCCGTGTGCTGTTCAGGTCCATGTGATGGATCTGTTTCAGGGGGGTGGTCAGTGCTCCTCCTCACCAAGCGCCTATTCGGGCCTTCTGTGAGTTCGGACTCCTTCTTCCATGTGAGGGAGCCTCCATCAGAGTACAGAGCCTTCCTCCTCAGATTGTCAAAGTGAGTGGACCCTCTAGAAGGTGTCCTATTCTATTGTATATGTATTCGATTCAATTCGATTATTGAGTGTGTATGGGTTCAGTGCCTCTTCCCCGGAGAGCCCTAAAACCAATTTTTTACATGGCTCAAGGTGCAATATATTCTTTTCAATCTGTACAGCTCGCGCGGGAAGTCTCTCTGGGGATCCCCGTCTCCTTCCTATGGGAGGGTGGTGGGATGTAAAAATGTGAAAATTTTTTACCCCCGGCTGTGTAGACTGGGATACATACTGTTGATGCTTCCTTCTTTTCTATTCAAAAAGTGTTGGAGTTAGGAAGTGTCACACCCCTCTTGTCGTTCCCCTGGGCGCCTTGGGGATTCAATGACAGGTCTAAATAGCCTGTTCATTGATGGGGGTGTGTCCCGACGCACGTATAGTGCTAGCTCGCTGTAAACAGGCGACTGACTGGCACGCCTTGGTTGCTTGTGGTTAAACGGCGTTTTTATAAAGTAACTGAGATGGGGGTTTTTCCTCTTCCGACGACCAAATCCCACGACCTGGGTTGGTTTTCGACGGATTCTCGTTCATGTCTGGGGGATGATGACGGAATGGATCTGAACATATGTAGAGGGGTCTCACGCCCTTGGGGTGGGCCACCAGGCGCGGTTCGCCCGAACGTCTGGGTGGCGCCTTCTTTTCATGTTAAGATCGACACGCATATCTGCCCTTTCTCCTGGAGTAGGCATGTCGGCGTGGTTAGGGCACGGGACTGGTTCTGGTCACGCTGGTCCGGATCAGTTGAACCCGTTGTCCGCCGGGGATGCAAATCTGCTGTTCTGGTACCCTGAGGGACTTGGGCTTTTTTCAGGGGGAAAAATGCCAGGTCGGTCCGGGTGTCACAGGGTTAAGCGCTATGGAGACCCTGGTTGGGTACGTTTTTACTCAGCACTGTCGTAATGGCTTATGGCCATGCCATCCTGTACACGCTCGATCTCGTCGGATCTCGGCCGCTACACAGGTTGGTCCTGGTTGGGAGACCGCCTGGGAATACCAAGTACGGTGTGCTTAGGGGCTGGTTCTCCATTATTTTTAGCTCCTCTCTCACGCATGGCGAAGAGGGGCCTGTGGGGGTGGTTTTTGACCTCCTCTGGTGACCCTGTGCTTCCCGTACCGCCAGGCCCGGTCCGAAGTACTGTTTCGTCGACCCGTAGGCCTGGGTTAACCCTTTTTTGGAAACTGAAACACTTGTACTGCGGTATAGCCGGTGTATACCCGCAGGTGTGTTTTGGAGTTTTTTCTTGAGGGGTTATAGGAACAACCGCCGCATTGGGTAACACCAAGGTGGTTGATTCCCTGGTGTGTTGGAGCAGTGTCAACTCCCGGGTTCACCGTTTGAGGGTGCCCCTGCACGTTCATGACGTCTGCCAATCGTGTCAGCCTTCTCTGCCTCGACCCCTCTGGGTGGGGGTTTTTAAATGGAGGCTTGGTCATGCAACACCGCCAGCTTACGCTCCTTCCGCCGGTGCGGCTGTGTTCATCTGTCCCCTCTGGCGCCTGTCTCGTCCGCAGTCTCCAGGCTAGGGTTAATAGCCTGTTGCCTGGTTTTTCCCCGGTGCGCTGCCTGCTTCCGTTGGTTAACCTTTTTTGTGTGCTTACGGCCATGCTGACTGCCTGTTGCAGGGTCAGTGTGCCAGGCGGTGTACTATTGGGGGGACGGGGCCCGCTCGGCTGAGGGGCCTTTGTCCGAATACGCTGGCGATGTGAGGGGCGGGGCACTACGTGCCCACCTGGTGGGGTCTTGATGCTGGCATCATGGACTTCTCCGGGCCCCCATTCCAGAGAGTCCAGTCCTTTTGGTGGGTCTGGGTCTTCCTTCGCGCACCGCTGCTACGGCCTTGCCACGGGGTTGGGTTTGCCCTTGACCCCGTGATTCTGGGGGCAGTAACGAGGTTGTTCCTCCGTTCGTTCCCGGGTGGCATGCGGGTTGTGCGTGTGTGTAGTCGTGGGGTCGAGCCACGGTCTGCTCACCCTGTGCGTTGAGTTGCTTGAGTGCCTCTTCGCACGGTCGGGTCCGTCGCCCTCCCGTGAAGCCCCTAATAGGGGGGGTGCCCTCCATTAGGGTGGGTCGGGGGGGTTCGGCCCTCCCTGTTCTGATGGTTGTGGGGGGCTGTCAGAGGGGTGTATTTGTCGGCCGTTGGCTCTCGCTCGGCCTCCCTTGTGCAGAGAGCGATGCGGAGCGAGAGCGAATACGAAACAGAACGTTAGGTTATGACTATAACTAGGGATGTCCCGATCCGATCACGTGATCGGAATCGGCGTCGATCACGTGCTTTTCAGAAGCTCGGGATCGGGAAAAAATAATAATAAAAATCGGCAGTCAAAAAAATAAAATTTTTATTCAACAAACATGACCATGTCCACGTCTTAAACTCATACGGAGGCCTTCGTTTTGGTTTTAAATTACATATAATATATCATCATTAATGTATTTATTGTCACACAGAGCAGAATAATTGTCCACACCAAACACATTCCCCTTTAATTTTCACCGTTGCAACAAACACCCCTTTAATTTAGACGCTACACGCTACACGCTCGACCACATCACAACAACAACAGTACAACACGTCGCTCCCGAAACACGGTTAATATCCACTGACTTGAGCAGCTAGACTTAATGTCAGAGGTTTGGAACTAAGCATTTTAAAATAGAAAGTCAAGCCAGTTGCAATGTTTGCAAGGACAGGCTGGAGGCGAAGTTTTCAGACTAACTTTTCACCTGGAGGATAACGTTACGTGACTGAGGATTATCGTCGGCGTTTCAGACCAGAATGGACCATTACGTAAGTCGAACACTGAATGTATACTAATGTGCAAACATATATTGAAACTTTTAATATTTCTCATATGAAGCAGAAGCACATTTCTCAGGGTGAATGTAATAACAAAAGCCTCCGCTCTCGCGCCCCGGACTATTATAGGCAACAGATGGGCTTGTCTCGCTCTGCCAGTTTCTGACAAAAATGCGTCAAAATTGATTACTAATGTGAAAGATCGGATCGGAAACGATCGGATCGATAGATATTTAAAATCACATGATCGGGATCGGATCGGAAGCAAAAAAAGGCGATCGGGACATCCCTAACTATAACCAAGTTCTGTTAGTATAGCGACGCTCGGCATCCGACGCCGCTGCAGCCTTTGACCTCGCCTTGTGGCGAAAGCTTGGGAAGGAGGCGAGTGGGTGGCCCCACCCCTGCTTATATGGGTAAACTGATAGGGGTGTGGTCAGACGAATATTGGGATTAAAGGTACATTTGTGGTCTTTATTCAGTGCGCCAGCACATATGCGAGATAGTGCAGAGAGCGATGCCGAGCGTCGCTATACTAACAGAACTTGGTTATAGTCATAACCTAACGTTAATCCACTAGGTTAGTTCAGGTTGTTTGTTGATACAACTTCTAGTTAATCCACTAGGTTAGTTCATGTT